>NC_022032.1:982470-994979 GCF_000317375.1 Microtus ochrogaster | reverse complement strand
CGCGGGCTCGCGGGAGGCGCGGGGGCAGATCGGCGCGGCCACCCCACCAGACTGGGCGCAGGGCGCTGCGAGCGCCGGGTCCCCACTGTAGCGAGGCCCCAGGGCACGGGAGGGGAGACGGGAGGGGGCTCGCCTTTGGGCGACTGGAACAAAGCGGGAGCGCCCAGCCCAAGCCCGAACCGGGCGACCCTGCGGCCCCGCGTGCCTGACGCCGGCGGAAACGCCAGCATCACCGGGCCAGGCTGCGGAGCGTGGGACCTGGGCGCCGCTGCGGCACGGGCTCCGCTAGCACCGAGCCGGGCCAGGGGCGCCCTCCGGAAAGGGCCGCGGATCCTGCATGAGAACCTGATTTGCTCGTGTCAAACCAAGAGGGCCTTTCGTTCGCATATTTACCAACTATAGGTAGAAAATGTGTCTGACGTTAAGTGATTCTTTTTCTTTTCGCTCTGTTTAGACTGGAGCGAAACTGGGTCTCATCACCAGGGACCGCCCACCTTGCTTTAGCACCCTCCGAAGGCACTGTGGTTGAGACCCGTGTTCAGCTATAGTCTTACCAGTTGGGGTCACGCAGATACCATCGCAGACTGTGGGAGAGGGAAGTGGCTTACACTCATTTCACTACTCAGTCATGTGACAGACGGGGAAACTGAGGCCCAGACCTATGAACGTTGCGGCTCCCAACCTACTTCTTCCCTCTCCCGCGGGATGTTGAGGACAGAGTTTTGAACACCAGTGTTTGAGACTTGGAGAAGTTATTATGAAACAGCCTGCTTCCTCCTGCCCCAACCCCCACCCCAGTCTGTGTAGAGGTTTAAAGTAGCCCTGGAGAGCAGGGGGAAGGAGTAGCGATGGGTACCGTGCTGCCCCTTATCCCACAAACACATCTCGCTCAGTGACTTCCATTTCTGTCTTCCCCTCTGGGCACTTGACAGGAAGCAAGTTGCTGGCCGAGCCTAGGGTTTTCACGGCTCTAACTGCTGTCTCTTTCCGCAAACACCAATCACATAGGCAACTTCAATTGTCCTACATTATCTTCAAAGTAAAGAAACTGGAAAGCTGATTTAAAATGTATTTTTAAGCCTATATACCCCCAAACCATCATTTCAACCCATGAAGTTGATATATTATTGATGAGATTTTACATTTTTCTGCTGAGTCTTAAGAATCCAGTCTATTCTTGTCCAGATTCAAATGAGACACAGTCACTTGCCACCACAGGTCCCTCTTTGGTCACTGCACTGGAGAGCTTCCCTTGGCTGTAACCGGCCTGCCCGGAACAGTACCCTCTGGAGCCGCAGGCCCCATGTCTTTTGTATCCCTCTCACCACCCACTAACAGGTCTCTTCTCTGTAGTCAGGATATTTTCAAACAGATAAAATTGTTAGTTCCCTCCAAACATCCTTTTTGTTCCAAAATGAAAATCAAAATCTGATCTACTACCTACAAGGACCTGAATGACCAGCCCCATCCTGTCCCCCAGTTCCTCACTCTAGGACTTTTGGGTGCTCATGTGTCACCTAAAGGTGCGGATGCTTTTTACCACAGGACCTACATCCCTGCTGCCCTAGTCCAGACTGCTCTGTCCCTATTCCCCCTTCTTCCCTCCCCTCGGCTCAGCAGAGCTCCGAAGCCCCCAGAGAGACGGCTTTCCACTGTAACACACCGCAGGTGCGCTCTCGCTACACCTGGCATGGGATTCTTTTACATTAGTGTGATCAGGTGGGTTGACACATGCCTCCGGACTGGATTTTTAAACTCCAGAAAGAGAGGCCCAGGGCTTCTTAGTTCGTCTTTGCATCTTCAGCACCATGGCCAGTTCCACACATTCTCGGAAGCTCTGGGAAGTCAGCTGTGTGCTGGGGTAAGGAACATGATTTCAAACAGCAGCAGTAAGACACAGAGCGGACTAAACTGGTGTCTGTCCAAAACTGTCTAAACCACCTTTAGTTCCAGAATACAGATGTCTCCTGCACATTAAAATCTCTACAGGATTTGAGATTTGCCTTTGAAGGCAAATTAAATTAAAACAAACTTCTCCCAAGACTGAGAGCGAAGAGCCTTAGTAAGAAACAGATCCTGCCTCAACTGTCCCTGGTGTCATCACTAAGGTGGTGGCTCTGACCCTGGACTTACACAGCTCCCATGGGGCCAGGTGTGAGTGCTGTTCAATTTCATGACCCTCTTACCAGATGCTTCTCCTAGGATTGGTGATGTACTGGAAGACCTCTGCCACAGCAGGAAGGTACAGGCTAAAGCTGTATGCTCAGCGGGCTCATCTAGACCCAAAGGAAAGGAGAAAATAGCAGGTGAACTCTCCTGTAGGAAAGAGGAACTGGGTGAGGCCAACATGGTGGCAGCTGGAGGGACTGCCTTATTTTTGGTAGGAACACTACCCAAGTGTGGTGGTTGAATAAAAACTGCTTCCTTATATCCATAGGGAGTGGCACTGTTAGGAGGTGTGGCCTTGTTGGAGGAAGTCCATCACTAGAGGGAGGACTTTGCAGCCTCAGAAGCACAAGCCAGGCCTCGTGGTTCCCATTCTCCTCTTGCTGCCTGCTGATTCGGATGTCAAACTCCCAGCTTCCTCTCCAGTACCATGTCTGCCTGCATGATGCTGTGCTTCCTGCCAGGAGGATAACTGACCAACCTTCTGAACTGTAAGCCAGCCCCAGTTAACTGTTTTCCTTTAGAAGAGTTGCCATGGTCATGGTATCTCTTCACAGCAATAGAGACCCTAACAGAAACAGCAGGTAACTCTTATCAGACTCCTCAACACCACAGACCATTGTACCTTTGCAAACCTGAATGTTTACTGGGCCCTAGGCACTGCCAGCCATTTATGAACAAAACATGCCTGTAACCCCAGCATCAGAGACTGAGGCTGGGGGCTTATGAGTGTTTTTTCTTTTCTTTTTTTAAGTAGGGTGAGAGTCTTTCAACACCCCATCCAACCCCAACAAAAGCACCAATTATAGTTTAGATATAAAATGTCCTGCCAGAAGGGCTATATGGAAGGACTGGTCTCCCAAGAAAAGCAGTGCTCAGAGGTGGGGCTTTGGGGCAGTGGGTAGATCTGAAGGGCTCTCACTTCACGAATAGATTGATCCATTGATGAATTCAGTGTTTTGTTTTGTTTGTTTGAGACAGGGATTCTCTTGGAAGCCTTGGCTGGCCTGGAACTTGCTTTGTAGACCAGACTGGCCTCAAACTCAGAGGTCCACCTGCCTCTGTCTCCAGAGTGCTGGAATTAAAGGCGTGTGATATCACCACCACCCCACCGTGGCCGATGGATTCAAATTGTGAGTAGACTATTGGGAGGTGGTGGGAGTGTGGGAGATGGAGCTGGGTGGGAGGAGGGAATCACTGGCAGTGACTCCTTGAAGAGGTCTCTTGGCTCTGTCTACTTTCTGTTTCTCCTCAAGGATTGCTTGCTAGCTACCCTGATACGAACAGCCTCTACTGCACCCTTACCAACATGAGGCTCAGCTTCATCACAGGCCCAGCAAGAAAGAACCAACCTTGGGCTGAAACCTCTGAACCCAGGAGTGTGTAGACAAGTCTTGTCTCCTTCCAGTTTCTCTGGTATGTTGTCACAGTGACCAGAGTGTAACTAGCAACGTGACATCACCCCTATTTTCCATATAAAGAAGCTTAGGCTATGTGCTCTTAAGTGACTTCCTTTCGGTCATGTTCCAATGAAGCAGGGGCAGAGTCCAGGCCCAGGGTGAGGGGCTGTCTCTCGATATCCCCCACCAAGGTATGATGGGGGTATGAGGTGCCCCTCCCAAAGACCATCAGATGGTCTGCTATGCCTATGATGAGCTAGCTCATCATGATGCTGATTTCAGTTGTCAATGTGATAGGATTTAAAATCACTATGGAAACAAATCTTTGAGTATGCCTAAGAGAGATTATTTAGATTAGAGTAATTGAGATGGGACCACACAGTGGGCAGCATCATTCCAGAGACTAGGACTCGGGACTAAATGGAACAGAAGAAGTGAGCTGAGCGTGGACAACCACTTTTCTGCTTCCTCACTAGGTCAGCTGCCTCACGCTCCTACCTCTGTGATGGACTGTACCCTAGAATTGTAAGTCAAAAGTCCCATACCTCTTCTATCTCAGCTAGGTTTTTATTGCTAAGCAGAGACGCCATGACTATGGCAACTCTTACAAAGAACACATTTAATTGGGGTGGCTTACAGTTCAGAGGTTCAGTCCATTATCATCATGGCAGGGAACATGGCGGCCTGCAGGCAGGTGTGGTGCTGGCTGCATCTTGGTTTGCAGGAAACAGGAAGTCGGCTGAGACTCTGAGTAGTATCCTGAGCATGGGAAACCTCAAAGCCCTCCCCTACAGTGACATGCTTCCTCCAACAAGGCCACACCCACTCCAACAAAGCCACACCTCCTAATAGTGCCACTCCCTATGAGATTAGGGGGCCAATTGCATTCAAACTCCCATACCCTCCTTCCTTGAGTGACTTTTGTCAAGCATTTTGCTTCAGTAACACTGTAAAGATCTAATGGCATCATCACAGGAATAAAATCGATTGAAATTACCTGAACATATCAAACAATATTGCCAGGCAGCCAAAGGTCAGTACAACCCCTCTCCCGACATCCAGGTCAAGGAAATAGCCCCTTCGTGCAGTTCCAGAAGGGCCACCTCCCATGCCAGTCACAGTCTCCCAGGTGTCTGGGCTAGGATCAGGGAGGAAATTCATTTGTGATTTTTCCTACCATTCTGCAGGAGTCCTTACTCCCTGAGCAGCCGTGACATTTGTCCCTAACTCTGAGATGAGAGCCAGCCTCAGGGAGCCTATACTTGCCATTTCCACAGAGAGCGCTGTATTTCAACGGGCCTTTTCATTTATCTGATTAACAAAGGGGAGGGGAATCCATTTTTACATTTCTGCTTCCTCTAAGATTTCCAGCCCCACCCCCGCCAACTCCATCCTCTCAGCATATGGTTTATACAACTGTACCAAATTATGTTCTTAAAAGGAACATTATTAATAATTAATAACAGCTTCCCAACATAAAAGCTGCCTCCAGAGCGAAGTAATATAAATAGCCAAAGCATGCCAGTGCGCCTAGACATTCCTGTGAGTTTCTTCAGCGCAAGAATAGCTCCACAAAGCAGACCACTGGAGTCTGGGAGCCAGGGAAATGAACTTGTTTGTATTCAAGTTCAAATCCCTGGGCCTGAGACGAGAACTAAAATAGTCTCCAGGGTTCATGGTTTGACTGGTATATGTCGCCATGGATCCTAAACTAAGCTGAACCTGGGAATCTCTCCTGTCCTATCCTGAACCCCAGTTCCTCGGGAAAGAAGCAACTTGCAAATACCTGTTGGCCCAAGCCCTCACCACAGGCTGTTTCTGATTCCCTCGGGGAGGGGCTCTAGTCATTCATTCCTATGTCAGAATAAGCGAATCTGAACAGCAGAAAGTTTATTCCGCCCGTAGGTTTGGAGACAGAACATTTAAGATAAAGTGGCCACCCTCAGGTCAACACTGGGCTGGCTCACCAGATGGCAGGTGGCCTCATGGCAAAAAGCAAGGGGAAAGACTCCATACTACATGCAAGACAGGAAGTCGGAGAGGGGCAAGGGCCTGGATGGCTCTTTTTAGTCCCATGGTCAAGAGAACGGAAAGGGTCTCATGAAAACAATACCACTTCCTGTCTAAGGCAGCAGCATGAGACCTCATAATTTTGCATTAATCCTGCCTTAAAGCTTCATTCTCTGCTAATGTCGGTGCCCTGGGGACTGGGATGGTTTGAATACGAAGCTGGGTCTCCCAGATCATGTCTTGGAGGCTTGGTTCCCTAGACAGTGGCACCATTTGGGGAGGTCCTGGAAGACATTAGGAAGTGGGGGCTGGCTGGAAAAAGTAGGTCACTGGGGCCAGAATTTTGGGAGTATCCTGACCTAGGACCCCAACTGGACCCCTCCTCTTTAGACCCTGTTCTAGTTTGATTTCTGTTGTCGTGACAGAACAGCATGATTAAAAATAACTTGGAGAGGAAAGAATTTATTTGGTTTCCAGATTCCAGTCCATCATCAATCGAAGCTGAATCAGGAACTCAAGGCAGGGATCTGGAGGTGGGGACTGCATCCCGTGGCTGGCTTAGCCTGCTTTCTCATGTGATCCCCATGCCTGGGAGTCACAGAACCCACAGTAGGTGAGGCACTCCTGCACCTGCCATTGGTTAATCAAGAAAATGTCCCTATCGCCCCAACCACAACGTCCCTATCATCAGTCTGAGGAAGGCATTCTGAGGGTCCCTCTTTCCAAGGACTTAGAGTTTGTGTCAAGTTACAAAGACCATCCACACAGGATACACACACACACAACCCACATACACACAAACATCCTCTGCTTCCTGTTTACCAAGACGGGAGCTACCTCTGCCAGTCACTCCTGCTGCCGTGATCCTCTCTCTCACCTGCCCGTTTGTTGTTACTCTCTCCCAGGCTCCCCTGGCAGCTGCTCACTCTCCGTCATTGCAGAGTAAGCGTGCCTTTTGCAAACTGTTATATAATGGACCGGCTCCTTAGGTTCTGCGGTGTGGCTGTGTGGAAGTGCCCTATTGCATAGATAAGCCATGTTTATTCTTCCCTCCACCATTAAGAAGCATCTGGGCTCCTCTAGCTCTGATCATTTGTGAGCTGACATTGCACACAGTGGAAGTCCAGGGGGTGGGGGAGGATGTATACCTCCATTTCTTTGGTAACTGTTGACAAGGTGTCTCAGTGGGACGAAAGCAATGAGTATATGTTTAAGGAGGTGCTGTACTTCCTGGGTAATGTGACAGACTAGATCCTGCTGCCATGTGACCCAGTGAGGGAGAAGAGTCAAAATAAGAAGGAAATAGATTCTGTGCTTTGGAAGCTCACAAAACTAAGGACAGAGCAGCTACAACTAGGGAAAAAGATGGGGGGGGCATACTGAAAAGAATCAAGTCAAGCCAGCCCCAGCCCCAGCCCCAGCCATGTAACCCGGACAAGCAGAAGGGGATGACCAAAGCATCCCATTATGTAACCCAGGTGTCCCTAGAGTAAGAAGACCGGCACTCTTGCCTCGGGGAGAGCCTATAGCTCTCACAAATTTCAGAACCAGTTGTGGGTTTTAGTGAGACCGCGGTTCCTATGGGGCACAGATCAGCAGTGGAGACGAATCCCATTTTGTCCCTGTTGGAACTGAATGCCTTTTGAAAAGGAATGCATTGTTTTAAACTGACCTATTATGGAGGGCCTGAAAACCAAAGAGTTAAGAGTAGAGAGCCCGGACTAAATCTGCCATGGTCCCAGGGTCTACGACAGCCCTGGGAGACAGTGTCCAGCCTCTGCCAACGCTCTCTTCCTTTCTTTGCTAACCAGAGGTGTTTGCTGGCCACACTTAGTTTTGAGGATTGTGGGCTGGACATGTTCTTCTACCCCCTAGTGACTACGCAGATTTTACCCCCAGAGTAGCTGATGTTCTGGGTAGGAGACATCTCCAAGAGTGTTGTGAGCAGGGGAAGCCATCGTAGCACTGAGAGCTGTGTGGTGGAGGGTCCCTCAACTGCGTAAGTGTAGATCGTACTGCTGGAAGGATGCAGTTTGGATGCCCCGTGGAGCTTCAGCATCCCCAGACCTGACTTGCAGAGGATGGCAGACAGACGGTTCCAGAAGTTGACCCACACACCGACCTCAAACCTTCATTCAGCAGCTGAGGGAACCAGATGCAGAGATCTACAACCAAGCACCAGGCCAAGCTCCAGGGATCCAATCCAAGAGAGGGAGGAGGGAGTATATGAGCAAGGGAGGCCAAGATCAGGATGGAGAACTCTACAGAGACAGCTGAACCAAGCTCATGGAAACTCGTGAGCTCTAGACCGACAGCTGTGGAGCCTCCATGGGACTGAACTAGGCCCTCCGTATGTGGGAAACAGTGGTGGAGCTCGGACTACCTGTGAGGCACCCGGCAGTAGGACCAGGATCTATCCCTGGTGCATGAGCAAGCTTGTTAGATTCCATTCCCTATGGTGGGATGCCGTGCTTAGCCTTAATGCAGAGGGGAGGGGCTTGGTCCTGCCTCAGCTTAATACGACTTTGCTGACTTCCCATGGGAACCCTTACCCGTTGTGAGGAGTAGATGGGGAGAAGCGAGGGCAATAGGAGGTGTAGGGGTTGGGGAGAACTGTAGATGGAATGTAAAATGAAATTTTAAAAAATTAAAGTAAAAAGAAAAGAATCTCTGGTGTCTAGTTATCTGGGACTGAAGTCAACTGTGATTATGAAGAGACCTTTTCCTTTGCTGGGACAGCTAACTGATGCTGGCCACCTAGAACTGAGGTGTTTGAGATGATCAAGGAGAGAACAGTATCACAGAGGTGAGACCTCCTGGGAAGTGTTTCCTCAGGGTCATCACACAGAAGCCGTGACCCTGTGAGGGGGTCATGGCTGCATCCCATGCTGGCAGCCAGATTTCAGAAGCACAAAAGACACCAAACAACTAAGTATCCTAAGCAGACAGCAACCCTGGAGTTATTACTATATATGTCTGATCTCAGAAGACACTGCAGACTCACAGTAAGACAACAGAGCTGTATTGGGTGGGCAGGAGACATATGTGGACCAGTAGTGTAAAATAAAAGACCCTGAAATAAATCCACATGGCTACAGTCACCTAAACTTTCACAAAGATGTCCAGATACACACTGTGAAGAGAACAGCCTCTTCAACAATTACTCCTAGGAAAATTGCGTCTCCACGGCAGAAGGCTGAAGCCAGGCCTGGATCTCTCATAGTGATGGGTAATGTCGGTTGTCAATGACATCTCTGAGAAGAGGAACCCCATCTCTGTTGGGAATTGTTGGGGGCTGTGAACTCCCAAACCCTGAATTCCCTGTGAGCGACTTGTTTTTCCTGTGCTTGCAGCTGCTCTGAGCATGAGACCCCGCCAGCACCTGCTCTGAGCATGAGACCCCGCCAGCACCTGCTGTGAGCACGAGACCTCGCCTGCAGCTGCTCTGAGCACAAGGCCTGCTGGTGAAAAATCCTGAGAGCTGGGCGTGGCTGTTAGTTAAAGATTTCTATATAAGCTTCTCCTGAGCACAATAAAATTGGTATTCTTGTATCAAGGATGACCCGTGTCCCCGTGTCCGTGTCTCTCTGTGTGTCTCTGTCTCTATGTTTTCAAATCTCCAGGCCTAGTTCCCGGCTCGCAGTGGCATGGTGGCATAGTACTATAGAGACTGGAGTACAGGGCTGTTTGGGGTTTTTACATATCTCATTTTTTAATTTTTGTTTGTTTTTGTTTTTGAGGCAGGGTCTCACTATGTAACTCTGGCTGTCCTGGAGCCCACTATGTAGACCAGGCTGGCCTTGATCTCACAGAGATCCATCTGCCTCAGCCCCCTGAGTGCTGTGATTTAAGGTTTGTATCACACACTCTACCTGGCTACAGGAGGGAGCTTAGATTCAAGAGCTGCCATGTTGTGGGCGTGTCTGTGGGGTATTGTCTTGTTTCCCAGTAGTAGAAGGGCCCAACCCACCATGAGTGGTACCATCCCCAAGCAGATGGATTAGGGCTGTATAGGAAAGGTAGCTGATGTATTTATCCATTGGCACTGGGAGCCACAACTCTGCATCTTCTTTGGTTGGGGTTCTCTGTGGTCCCTGTCTCATGCAAAGAGAGGCTTCCTTGATGAGGGGTGAAGACCACACGTACCTGTGGGTATCAGGACAAATGTTTTCAGATTCTCCTTCAAACATCAAGGGCCTAACTGCCAGTCCTGAAGACACACTGTGGATAGAATGACATCCTGAAGACACACACACACACACACGTAGCATTAAATAAACTGAGAAGGTTATGTTTAACATATATGTGTGTGTGCATATGTGTGTGTGCGTGTGTGTGCATATGTGTGTGTGTATATTCAATCACAATTAATGGAAAGAAGGGGTCATGAATTGAAGGAGACTGGGGAGTTGTATACAGGAGGATTTGGAGGGAAGGAAGGGAAGGAGAAATATTGAAATTATATAATAATCTCAAAAATTAGGACTGTTACCAAAACACAAGAACAGAAAGCTAACTGAACTTTAGCCTGGGAACACAGCACAAAGCAGCCTTTCTCCGAGGCTCCTGCCTTGAATCCCTGGCCTGACTTCCCTCAGTGATGGACCGAGCCACACTAAGCCCTTTTCTCCCCAAGCTGCTTCTGGTGGTAGTGTTTACCCAGCCCCAGGAAAGCTAACTAGGACTCTCCCTCCACTAGAAGTCAAAGTGGATCAAAGACTTCACACTCTGAAACTGCTGGCGGAAACATGACAAACACTTCAAGGCGCAGGCACAGGCAGGGGCTTTCTGACGAGGACTCCAATAGCTCAGGAGACAACTACAGTCACTGTCAAACAGGATGCCAGGAAATTAAAAGGCTTCTGCACATCAAAGCAAGCGGCACCGTGAAGAGATGGCCCCACCCAGGCAAGAGACCTTTGCCAGCCTGCACACCCACCAGAATGTGGCTAGAGTCTATAAAGAATACTAAAAATTAAGAGCCAAAATTCATTTAGTCAATAAATGGGCCGAGGAACTGAACAGATAGTTGTCAGAAGAAGAAATTCAAATGACCAGTCAATATTTCAAAAAGTTTTCGGTATACTTAGCCATCAGGAGACAGCAGATTCAAACTACATAGGGATTCCATCTCAGCAGGCTCAGGACAGCCTCTACCAAGAAAACAGATGACCACACATCCTGGTAAGGATGAGGGGACAGAGCCCCAGTTAGATGCAGATGGGGACGAACTGGAGCAGGCACTGTGGACATCAGAGTGGAGGTTCATAAACATAGAACCATGTAATGTGGCTTTCCATCCCGAGTTCACACTTCTGTATCCATGTGTCTTACTGTACTGGGCACAGTAGCCCAGATATGGAACCAAAGTCAGGGTCCATCAACAGACGAATGAATGAAGAAAATGCAGCAAATGCATGCAGTGGGGTTTACATTTGGCCATAAAGAAGAATGAAATTATTACTGTAGCACAAACACGCGCACACACAAACACAAATGGAAACAGAAAACACATTAAGATATATAAGCCAAACTCACAATGACAAATACCTCGTATTTCCTCTCATATATGTAATTTATGTTTAAATTTATAAATACATATATATACTCAGGGCATGAGAATAGAAAACAAGCTGAGGGGGGATTTATCAAGGAAGCACGGGAGGGCACAGAGACAGTGTGATATATGAGGCATGATAACAGAAGGAGGGGCTATCTGAGGGGGGAACCAGCAATAGGAGGTACAAAGGGAAGGGGTGGGGAGAGAGGGAACAAATTATTGTGGTGTAGACATATGACCCATGGTTTTCCATGACCACAAAAACCTAACAAAAAAGAAACTGTCCAGGTTTTTATTTTTGGAAATGGTTTGTGCCATTTTATACACGCCAGCAGTTTATGTCTTGCACGAGAACTGGAAATCTAGCTGCTTGTCTTTCTATAAGTTTATTTATCTGTGCATGTGTTCACATGCGTGTGTACACATGCATGTGGACACGGAGGCCAGAGAACAACCTCGCTTGCTATCCTCGGGAGCACCATTCAGTTCCTTTGAGACAGTCTCTTATTGGCCTAGAGCTCCCTGCTCAGGTGAGGCCAGTTGGCCAGCAAGGCCCAGGAATCAACCTGCCGCTGCTTTTCATAGCGCTGATGTGTGCCACCGCGTCCAGCATTTTTGCATGGTCGCTAGGGATCACTCTAGTCCTTGGTGCTAGGGAACACACAGGTCCCTGGGTGTGAAGCCACATGCATTACTGACTGAGTCTTCCATCCCTTCCATTAGGGTTGCATCAGAGTGGAATTGCTGGATGACGGGGCATGCATGTAGATAATAGCAGGACTTTTCGAAAGGAAACGATTACAGGCCACCAGCAGTTTATAAGAACCAAGGGGCATCACGTGCCCAACAGCACTTGGCATTTCTCATCGCTTTTGCTGATCTAATTATTCAATCACTCATTCGTTCATTTTTAGCACTTCCTTTTTACTATATCCATTTTAATTAAGGCCATATTTCCATCTAAACACTTCTTTAGCTGCTTTTAAATGATTTTTAAAAGCATTTTAAATGTCTCATTAAGACATTTGAAGATTTTCAAAAGTAGCTAAGAACAGTAAATTAATTAAATTTACCAGCTTCAAAATTAGCAGCTCACGGCTGACAGTTGAGCACTCGTGAGAACCTACTCAAGCCATGGTTTACTTGGAAACAAATGTCAGTATACCCTTTCATCTTTACAGCTTAGTGCCTAACTCTAAGGAAAACAGCCTGGTCAAAAAACCAAACAAACAAACAAACAGGTTTCTGCTCTGTGACAGCATACGTCAACCTCCCTTTGGAGTGTTGGCTTTGCCTAGCTTTGCTCAGTAAGCGTCTGTTCAAACTGTAAACACACATACATGTGTACATACACACACAGATACACAGACACA
>NC_022032.1:947368-982221 GCF_000317375.1 Microtus ochrogaster | reverse complement strand
CACACACACACACACACACACCACATCACACTCTAAATACCAAACTCTCAGTATCATCAGTATGTACTGCTTCAGTTAACTGGGCTGTTGCTTCTTCAGGTAACTTCAGGGATTGGAATTCACACCAGCTCCCCCTCCCCTGCTGCTGGGCTTCCACTATCATTCCCTGCAATGTCTGTCTTCTATCCTTTCTAGTTTCTCCTGTTCTACCTTTTGCTGCTTTTTCTCTTGTGGCGTTGCTTACTATGCTCTCCTGTCTCTCATACGCCCTATAAACTGACCGACTGAGGCTTACGCCAAGTCTGTTGACTGTGGTAAACATACTACTTCAGGTGGCACGAAAGCCCACAGAACCCTGGGCGTTTCTTTTGGTCTTATTATCAGCACTCGATCACCTTTGCCTGGATCCACTATCTCACCTGGTAGAAGACATAAAACTTCCATTCAAAAGTATGTCTTCTATTTCCCTGTATTTAATTTTCGCACATATAGATGTGTGTGGCATGCATGGGGCAGAGCATGCGTGTTTGTGGGCATGCGTGTGTAGCCAGAGGACAACGTCGAAGGTCTCTGGCTGCTCTCCACTTTAGTTGCTGAAGTGAGGTCACTGGCTGAACCCGAGACCACTGATCTGGCTGGTTTTGCTAGCTAGCTTCCCCAGACATCCATCTCCACCTCCCTCCAGAGCACCGGATGGGTTTACCGTGAGGAGCTGTGCCTGCTCAGTCTCCCGGCTTCTTCCACCAGCATCTGCTTGCTCACTTTCCATGCCTGAGCTTTACCCACTGAGCCATCTGCACATGAGTCTGAGAGTTATTCCAAGCTTCTACTAGTCATCTTTTTCTTCTTTTTTCTTTTCTGCAGACTTCTGGTGCCACAACACAGCAGCCACAGCACGTACTCTGGGATCTATGTCTGAGTGAAATGTGCTTCATTCGTGGGCACTTTTTAAAGCTGTTGTCGCAAGCTGTGTTTTACATGTGTCCTCTAAGGCAATTTTTTTTCCTGAGACAGGGTTTCTCTGTGGCTTTGGAGCCTGTCCTAGAACTCACTCTGTAGCCCAGGCTGACCTCCTACTCACAGAGATTCACCTGCCTCTGCCTCCCGAGTGCTGGGATTAAAGGCGTGCACTACCCGCCCAGATGGCAATTTTGTTAATTTTTTTCAATTCTTTATTCTTCTGTGTGTGAGAGAGAGAGAGACAGAGAAACAGAGACAGACAGAGAGAAAGGGAGAGGGAGGAAGGAAGAAGAGAGGGAGAGAGAGACACAGAGAGAGAGGGAGATGGAGAGAGAGAGAGGATAGAGAAGAGAAGAGAATGTATATGTAGTATATGTCCAACTGTGTATGCATCTGTGTGTGCGCATGTGGAAGCCAAAAGAGGATGTGACATGTGTGTTTCTATGGCCTCTACCTTACTATTTAAGACAAGTCTCTCACTGACACGTGAAGTTAATATCAGATGAAATAGATTTTAAACCAAAACTATTAGAAGAGATAGAATGAGACACTACACACTCATTAAAGGAAATATCCACCAAGAGGGTATTACAGTTCTAAATATTTATGCAGTAAGGACAGCCAAGTTCATAAAAGAAACACTAGAACAACTGAAACCACATATTGTGCCTCACACGGTGACAATGGGAGACTTCTAGAGCCCTCTCTTGCCAATAGATAGGTCATGTAGACAAAACTACACCAGAGAGATGCTGGAGCTACATCATAAATTAAATGTACCTAGCAGATGTCTACAGCACTCTATGCACACACTGAAGGATATTCTTCTCAGCAGCTCAGGAAACAGTCTCCAAAGCTGACTACATATTCAGACATGAAACCTGTCCCAACAGGCATAGGATTTGAAGCAGCACCCTGCATCTTATCTGACCACCATGAACTAAAGTGGGCATCAACAACAGGAGCAGTAGAAGTCTACAAGTTCATGGGAACTGAACAACTCATCACTGAGCGAAAGCTGTCAAGACAGAATTCAGAAAGGAAATTAAAAATTTTTAATAGATTTGAATGAAAATGAAAACACAACAAAGCCAAACTTATGGGACACAATAAAGACAACTCTGAGAGGCAAGTTCATTGCATTAAGTGCCTATGCTAAGAAAAAACAAAACAGAATACAACAGGAGAAATCTTATATTCGTAACTTAACAACACACCTGAAAGCTCTGGGAAAACAAGAAGAAATGATACCCAAAGGAGTAGGTAGGAAGAAATAATCAAACTCAGAGCTGAAATCAATAGAATGGAAACAACAGTGAACAATGAAATCAATAGCTGGTTCTTTGAAAAAAAAATCAACAAGATTGACAAATTGGTAGTCAAATTAACCAACATATGCAAAGACCAAAATTAATAAAATTAGAGATGAAATGTGGACATTACAACAGATACCAAGGCAATTCAGGGAATCGTAAGGACATAAAATCTGCATTCTGAGGACTCTTTGTGTCACCTACACCACCCCACTCCACACCCAGACTTCCACGCCCTCCACTGTAGATGGAGGTTTCTGTCCTGCTCGGTCCACAGCCATTCAATCCCAAAGAAACACACAGGGACTTATATTAATTATAAAATGTTTGGCCTATTAACTCAGACATATTATTAACTAGTTCTTACACCTTAAATTAACCCATAAGTCTTGTCTATGTTTAGCAATGTGGCTTGGTACCTTTTCTGGGAAAGGCAATCTTATCTTGCTTCTTCTGTGTCTGGCTGGTGACTGCGTCCCTGTCTTTCCTCTTCCCAGAATTCTCTCAGTCTGGTTGCCCCACCTACATGTCCTTCCTGGTTACTGGCCAATCAGTGTTTTATTAAACCAATATGAGTGACAAATCTTTACAGTGTACAAAAGCATTATCCCACAACCTTCACCAGGGTGAGACCCTGACCTCTTCATGTCTTTTCCGTCATCTACCGGACTTAGCCTGGGTCCCACAGCCTAGTCTGGCCCTTCCTGCCTTCACTGTAGAGGGGCTCTATGGTGGGCCAGCATCCTCCCTTCCTATCCGCCAAACCACAGGACGCTCCTTCCACTCAGACATATCTCCCCCTACACTCCTGGCTTAGAACAGGAAGCACATCCCATACACCATACCAAACCTCTCTGCCCACCTGACTTCACTCCACCCAAGCCATTTCCAACCTCTAGACCAAGCCCATTCCACACCCTCTCATCTCTCCCCACCCTGCTTCATCTACAACAAACTTAAAGCTACAGAGATCAAACCTGCGTCCCTCCCCAAATCTACTAGTCCTGGAGAAACGCTGGCCGATGAGAATTACCTGGATGAGGCCAGGATGCAGAAGGTTAAAACAACCCTAACGCTCCTTGAAAATTCCTGGATCTAAATGGAAAGGAAAACACACTGCAACAAAACCCATCCTATGAGGACAACTAATAGCTCTAAGTGCAGATACTAAGAAAATGAGAAAAAGCACAAATAAGTGGGTGAATGATGCAACTAAGAAATCTGGAAAAACAAGAATAAATCAAATCTAAATGCAGTCAACAGCAAGAAGTAATTAAAAAAAAAAAAACCAGAGCCCAAATCAATGACATAGAAACAAAGAAAACAATACAAAGAATCTACTAATATAAGAGCCATTTTGGGGGTTTTGGGGGGTTTTGTTGTTGTTGTTTTTTGAGAAGTCAAACAAAATTGATAGACTCTTGTCCCAACTAACCAAAAGAAAGAAAGAAAACCCAAACTGACAGAATAAACAAAGAAGCATTACAACAGATCCCAAAGAAAATCAGAATATTTGAAAAACCTGTATCCCCTTAACCTGGAAAATCTAAAAGAAATGGATGATTTTCAGCCAAACCATCAAAATTAAACCAAGAGGTCAACAACTTAAACAGACCCATAACAAACGAGGGGATTGAAATAATAATAAAAAGCTTCCTGCTAAGAAAAGTCCAGTAGCAGATTAACTCACAGCAGAATTCTACCAGACATTCAAAGACAATCTACATCCAGTCCTTCTTAAACTTAAAAAAAAAAATATAGAAACAGAAGAAATGCTCCTAAACTCCTTCTACAAAGTCAGAACCACTCTAACACCCTGATCAGGGAAAGACACAACAAAGGAAAAGGAAAAGAAAAAGAAAAAGAAAAAAGAAAACCACTGGCCCTCATGGACATAGACTCAAAAATAATAAAATACTTGCAAACATACATCAAATATATTATCCACTATGACCAAGTTGGCTTTATCCCTGAAATGCAGGGATGCTTCAAGACACACAAGTCAATAAATGTAATAAATCACACAGACTTAAAGACAAAAACTAGAAGATCATCTCAACAGATGCAGAAAAGTCCTTTGACAAAATCAACACGCCTTATGCTTAAAATTTTCAAATCTTCCTCACAAATTATAACTTTTACCTTTATGAAGAAGCATCTTTATCTAATAATGCTTCTTGCCTTAAGCACTCCGTTCTCTCGGATTAGCAGCTGTGTCAGGCCCCGTCATTCGTAATCCTCTGACATAGTTTTGTTATCTTAACATTCTGGAGTTTTCTTAAGTTTCTATTGTCTTATTTTCAAACAACATCTAGTTTTTTGTTTGTTTGTTGTTTGTTGTTTGTTGTTTGTTTTGGTTTGGGCTTTTTTTGGGGGGCTGGGTTCTTTCCCTAGGTATCTATATATTTTCAATGAAATGTCTAATCCATTTACAAATAATTATTAATGTGTTTACATCTGTTTATTATGGATTTTCAGCTACTTGGCTCAGTTTCTTATTCTGGACTTGATACTGTATTTCAGTGTTCCACTCCTCCATTACTTGAAAATTAGGTGCCCCGTCTGCACTCACTTTTACCTGTTTACTCTAGAACCCTAGAGCATGTATTTTTAACTGCTCGATAACTACGACTAGTCACTATGACGTAAGGAAACAGAAATACTTCAGCTTCCTTCATCTTCTAGTGTCAGAGATAACCATTGTGTAATTAATTACACACGGTACAAGTGTCCTAGTTCGGTTCCTGTGGCTGTGATAAACAGACCAAACCAACTTAGACGGGGAAGGGTTTACTTGGCTTAGAGGCTCCAGTCCACCGTCAAGGCAGGGACTGAAGGGGAGGCCATGGAGGAGGGCTGCTTATTGGCTTGTCCCAGGCTTACATTTGCTATCCATCTGCTATAGGCCAGGCCCAGGGGTCCAGGCGTGACACTGGCCATGGTGGGTTAGGTTCTCTTACAGCAGTCAAGAAAATCCCCCAAGGGACAATTTGATGGAGTTAATTTTTCAATTGCGGTTCTTTCTTCCCAAATGTGTCAGCAGCCAAGATTAACTCTCACAGCAGGTGTGTATAATAATTTAACTTCACTCACATATTATTTTCACATTTACTGGTTTGCAATTAGAAAAGTGAAGGCTGGCACAATGGCTTGGAGGTAGAAAGTGCACATACACACGCACATACGCACACACGCACACAGGCACACACACACATACACACCAAAAAATTAAAATGTAACAAGAATTTTAAATTAGAAAAGCAGTATTTTGGCTATACTAGCAGATTCTACAAGGAAAAAAACTCAGAAGAAAACTGATGGAATTTATATTCTTCCAGGATGGGAGCTCCTGGGAAGCTGGGAGCCGGATGGGTCCTTTACCCAGCACAGCCATTTCATTTCTGTCCCCACCACTTCTTTTGTCACTGGTGGAGTAAGGTCTAACCTAGTTCTGTCACAAAAGATAAGACACACTGATTCCACATAGAAACCAAATGAAAACGGTGATAAAAATTAAAAACGTCTTAAATGCAAACATGTTCACTGAATGGGAGAATCAATACTGTTCCAATGTTAACAAATTGATTCTTAGGATTGATGTAATCACAGTAAGACATCAATAGGATTGTTTAACAGTCTGAAAGCTAATTATAAAAAGGTGCGGATGTCTGAAAAGCCTAGAGGAACCCATCACTCTGGAGAAGAAAAGTGGGAGCCTGTTTAATGTAATACAGAGGTTTATTTAAGATTAAGAGTTAAGACAACACACATACAGACCAGCGGCTGACTACACAGTCCAGAAATAGACGAAGGTGCATCTAGACATGTACCGTGGATGATGTGACTGTTGTGGGAACCACATATGTGCACGGGGAAAAGCAAGCTGACTCCCTAGTCATAGACCATGAGCAAAATTAATTTACCTGTGTTAAAAATTTAACCACGTAAACCAAACAATGAAGCCGTTAGAAATTAGAGAGAAATATAATTTTCGAGCAGGGAAAGTCTGCCCAAGAATACGGGTTGTCAGTTAAAACTGGAAAATCTTAGGTCAGCCCAAGGGCAGCTCTCCAGCAGGAGCTTCTCTCTGCAGGGCAGGAACCTCTGCGAGGCACACAGCTTGGTGGTCCTGTGGGCTGAACAGGTCTCCTGCACTCCTGGGTTCAGACGGCTTGGATGACTAAGAATCCAGGCGAGGGGTGTCTCCCAGATGGGCTGGGCCTACAGGAAGCAAACCCAGCCCTGAGAGCATTCAACCCCACTTAGCATTAAAAACTCGCTGCTGAAGGAATGAGGCTGAGGACGTCAGGTGCTTACTTGGAATCTGAAGCTTTTAAAAATGTACCTCCAATGTCTACAAAGGTGCACCAGGCGACCCATGTGGGGTTAAACAGAGCAGTGTCATTTCTAATAACCTAACTGGAAAGAACCTAAATATTTGTTAACTTTAGAATACGTACATTTTTGTGTGGTCATGTGATAAAATATTGTACAGTGAGAGCAATGAACAACAGAAGCATCAAGCGTCTTAAATCTCCTAAGAGTTGAGGGATTACCAAGTACAAAATTCATATAATATCATTTCTATTAAGTTCAAAACCAGTAAAATGAAACAACACGATGGTAACTGAGAATGCGTACAAGCTCATAAAATAGTATTTAAGAAACACGTAACTGTGTGTGGTGAGCATCTTTGGCTGGGAGAGCTAGGATGAAAACAGGACTTTCCAGGTCAGGGTGGAGAGCTACCAGGCTGCTCTTATTTTAGAACCTAATTTGTTTCCACAGATACTTTATCTAAGCCTACGTGGCTGTATATGGTTTGGACTCTTCTCTACATAACCTTATTTGCAGTAGAAAAAAGGTTTAATTAAGAAAGATTATGGGGGGGGGTGCTGGAGAGATGGTTCAGGGGTTAAGAGCACTGTCTGCTTTTCCAGAGGACTCGGGTTTGATTCCTAACACCCACACATGGTGGCTCACAAGTGTCTGTAATTCCAGTCCAGGAGAACCAACCCCCTCTTCTGACCTTCACGTGCACGTGAGGCCTGCCCAAACACACAGGCAGGGAAAAGACACACACACACACACACACACACACACACACACACACACACACACACAGAGCTTTAAAAAAGAAATAAAAAGGAGCTGGGCAAGGTGGCACATGCCTTTAATTCCCAGCACTCAGCACACAGGGGTAAGATGATCTCTGTGAGCTCTAGGCCAGCCTGGTCTACATCAGCTGTTACACATAGTGATTTCCAAGACAGCCAGAGCCTTACAGTGAGAACCTGTCTCCATCAAAACAAAACCATAAACAAATCCAAAGACAAAGTCCCCCTTATTCATACTGATTAAAATTAGTATGTCTTCTCAGTGAGAAATTCCTCTTCTACACACTTAAAGATCAACCATGGAAAGCTCTTTAATATAGCACTTGTCCAGATCTGGCTAATCCTCAAAGAGGAACTGGACTCAGATTTACCAATTTATATGCCTGAGGCGGATGCAGTCCACACACACTGTGATCTTTCTATCTTTCAGGTCCCATTCAGGTTCCATTTTTAAACCTGGTCACTTCCGGCAGATCTGAGATCTATACAGCAAAGACATTGCCAGGATTGTTTCTTGTTACCTACGATCCTCTTGCCCACCTGGCAGGAGTTATGTCTCTTCCTCCCTGGTCAACAAGGGTACACGTGGCCTGGCTTTTACTCTAGTAACAGATTACTTGGACAATTAGGACTTGTTTACGCATAGAGCACTGCCTCAGACTGCTTAAAAAGCTCCTGAAGGCCGGGCGGTGGTGGCACAGGCCTTTAATCCTAGCACTTGGGAGGCAGAGGCAGGCGGATCTCTGTGAGTTTGAGGCCAGCCTGGTCTACAAGACCTAGTTCCAGGACAGGCTCCAAAGCTACAGGGAAAGCCTGTCTCGAAAAAAACAAAAACAAAAACAAAACAAAACAAAACAAAAAAACCCTGAAGGCCAATCTAAATGTCAACAGTGTTGTGAATGGCTCGTCTTCTAACATTAATCAGCTGTCAATTTTTTAATGCACATTAATAGATATTCCAGTTATGTGTCCCAGCACTGCAGCCAGCTGCTGTGCGCATTGTAAGAACGGGCAGATGTATACATACAATTCAAGATGGCTGGCTGCAGTGAACACTGTCCCAGAGAATATGGTATACATGTACCATTGCGAATGTCTATTCAGCATAGTGTTTTTCATTGAAATGACAAGAATATATATTTACTCAGAATGTGTATTCATGCTGGCCACAGGGAAACAATCCGTTATGGCTTTCTATAATCGAAAGTATCCCTGATGGAAGCCTGCCATACCCCTGGGCTTCTCCTATCTCTAAGGCATAAAATCAAGCTGACACCTTTCCAGAGTTTTATGTAATATGTAATACTATTTAGACTCCTTATTAAGCCAGTGAGGAATTTTCATTAAGCCCCAATTTGTAGCTGCCACTCTGGAAAAAGGAACCATGAACAACCATCTCCTGGTCTGTGCTACGTTATATAACCACACCACCTTACATAAGCCTGACCCTCAACAGAAAGGTATTGACGGAAGGGTAGGTTTGCTTTGGGGAATGTCTGCTTTTAATTGGATTTGCCAACACGAAGAGCATTACTCTCAAGTGTTTTGTGGACAGCCCTGTTTCAGGGTTCCCTGAAGACCCCTGCTTTGCCCCCTTTGAGCCCTACGTTTTGTTCTGCCAAGGGCACTTTTGTTTTCTACATACTACTCCAAATAATCATCACCAATGAAAAGATTAGAAGGAATATGAAAAAAAGAAATAACTTGACCAAACTGTACTTAGGGAATATCTAAAATAATTTTCATTTAATGAGTTATACTGTCAGCCTCACAAAACTTTGGGATTTGGTGCAAACAGACAGTTGTCACTAAGCTACAAAGTGGAAACCTACTGAGGTACTTACTTCAAAGGAATGATTCTTGACACTCTAATGACTGGACAAGTGACAGCGAGCAGTTTGCAGGCCAGAACCCTCAATAATATCAATCCAGTTTATCATCACTTTCTTTCCACATCTACCTTCGTGAGCACCTCTGGATACAGAGACCATTTACGACAAGGCTATAAACAGGTCTAGTTTAAAATGTATCTAAATGCAAGATAGAGATGTCAAGAATGTTTACACCTTCTGGTTTTATTACCTCCTTTGCAAACCAGAAATTACTTTATGCTGAATTAACTGAAAGCCAGTACTCTGTAGTAGCAAAGACGAGCTACATGTTTTGACACCACAAAGAACGGTGCAGAGTAGTGACAGTCTGTGACCCAGTGAAGGCAGGAAGTCTGCAGATAACAGAACTGTCCTGTTTAATTTCAATAGCACGAGCCCTAGAGCAAGCGTCCGCTATGATCCATGTATATGTCCCTAATTGTTAACTGATGTACAGGCTATATGAAGCATGGTGCCACTTAAACCCACTGCTACCTCATCCTGCTAGCATGGGAGAGTAAGGCCAATTTCCCAGAGCTAAGTCCCATTTTCTGGACTATTGTATATACGAAATTCTAAGTGATGAAAGAGAATACAGGAACTCTGAAAACACACAGCAGAAGGGCGGCTCCTTCGAGATCACAACCCAGGACAGAATATAGAAATCTTTCCTTTAAAAGCCCCTAGTGCTTGAACTGGCTTTTTGGAGCCCATTCTCTTTGGAGGGATACCTTGCTCAGCCTAGATGTTTGGGGGGGGGGGAACGGAGGTGTTTGGTCCTGCCTCAAAGTGATGTGCCAGACTTTGTTGACTCCCCACAGGAAGCCTTACCCTCTGAGGAGTGGATGGGAGGGAATGAGTGGAAGATGAGGAGAGCAGGAGGAGGGGAGGGAAAGGGAACGGGGATTGGCATGTAAAATGAGAAAATACATATTTTTTTTAAAGTTTCAAGTATATTTTGTGGTCTCCAGGTTTTATGCACCGAAAATCATGCATGCATACATGACGTAAAAGTAGACACTGTCTACAGCAACAAGGAAGGTGCAGAGAGGAAGAAGTAGGGGCGTGTGTGAATATATACTTGTATGAAAACTAATCAGCAGCGTGTACTGGAAGGGAGGGATCTGGTCCTCGAGATAACTCACTTTAAACTGAAAGAGAGACTGAATTAGTATCTGGCTGTTCCTAAGATGATTTTTTTTATGATAAACAATTTAAATCATAAGTAGAAAGTAATAATTATAAAATTAAATTACACAAAATTGCATAGCTAATTGTTATTACAATTGTGCCTTTCATGTGTGGATAAATTATGACCCCTCTAGGTTTTCAAATGGATTTCTCAGAAAATTCAAAGTCAAGTTACTATATTTTCTTTTAAAAGAGGGGAAAATAAAAACCCAACACCCCTTTGCTCCAGCACTCTTGAGGGAGAACAGGCAGAACTGTTCAAGGCCACCCTGGACTATAGCAAGCTCTAGGCCATACATAGTGGGGACCCTGCCTAAAAACAACCCTGCCCTGTGGCTTTGTTGGTACTTAAACACTTACATAAATAGACACTAGAATCTCAAAGTAAAAGACATGAGCGTGGAAGAGGTTAGCACGCACAGGTCTCCGTGTGGAACAAGAATCTCGGAGAGTCTGAAACGTTTGAAGAAAAACTCCACATGTAAGACAGACATCCAAAATGGCTCAACATAATTTATTTTTTTATGTTAAAATGTACAGAGTTCTTTTGAAAGTCCTTGCTAGAAAGGGGGAAAGATATTACATACAAGGAGAGGAAGGGAGGCTACCTGGCCAGGAGCGCATGACATGAGAAATACAAAGGCGTCTAGGCGTCCCTCCCCTCACTCAAGAGTCACCAGGAACAAAGTACAAAGAGGTTACAAACAGGAAAGCAAATGTAAACAGACAGGATAGACTTAGTTTGTACATGCGGCTTTTAGAGGCATCTGGAGCTCTATTCACACTCTCTAGAGATCTCTTTAAAGAGGATTTTTATCTTTCTTAAAATAGTTTTTAATATTCTACAACAAAGATAAAAAATTTTAAAGATGGAATGAAATGAAAAGCTCTTATTTTAAAAGGCATCAAAGTCACTAACAAGTGAGTTTTTAAATTTCTTTTTTTTAGAAGATTACCCAAGTTATCTTGCTAAAAATACATTTTTTTTAAAACAGAAGTGAAAAAATGACAGGTACCAATATTACCATGTTGGATAATTTTCCTTTATAATATAGAAAAGAACATATTTTCTACAATAGTTCTACAGTCACAAAGAGGCTTGTGGAAAAGGGAGCTGCCTGATTGAATTTAGAAAGAAAGGAAAAAAAAAAACCACAACTGCAAACCAATAGAAACTGAATTCACGGCCCTCATTTCAACAGCTTCTCCTTCTGCCTTACCCACCACCCTCCTCCCCAACAGACCTCCCTCCCCTCCCCCCATCCCTGCCCCATCCCATCCAGGAAGCAATGACATAGCTGAAGATGTGGGAGAGGGCAGCACAGTGCACATTCTACAGAGATGACTGGGAACTGGAACAGTATATACAGAGAACTGGGTCCTACGCAGCCTTGCACATGCTCAGAGTCGATAGCGGGACAGGGTGGAGTTCTGCTTTTCTATCTAACACGCTTAATTGAGAAAGTCAATTAAGGTATATAAAAAAGCCCAACAAACCTGTGCATTTGAAAAAAATGTAATGTCTAATTAGTACTTTAAAAATTTATCTATATAAAATGTACAAATAAAGGAGAGAATTTATGCTTACAGGTATTTCTTTAAGCATTATGTCCTCCCTTTGGATATTTGACTGCACATACCAAGTGGTATAATAGTTTCCATCTTCTAATGATGGAATATATAATGTATATATATAATTATAATTATATATATAATTTTTTAACCTATCCCTGGAGCAAGTGAGAAGAGAGTGGGCGAACTAGTTAAACACGCGAGCGAGTGTCCTGAGCCCGGCGACCCAGATGTGCCCTACGATGCTGGTGGTGAGGCTCTCCTTGCTCATCACTCGCAGGAGAGCGGCTAGTGCACACTGGTCCATGGGATGAGCTCAGGACCTCAGAGCCAACAGAAGGAGAGGTAATGCATCATTTACGCAGCTATAGAAGTCACCATCGTCTCCCTTTGGACTCATTCTGTACCAGGTGTTTTCTAAATCACTGATACTCCAGTCATTCATGAAAACTGTATAGATAAAATGTGCCAGGCAAATCACAGGGCTTGCTCTGAGGGTTCCCAGAGTCAAAGGTGCAAGCACAAGACCTCAGTCCACATTTCCAAGTACATACTACACAAGAGGTGAGTGGAGTGTGCATGTTATGGCTGATTCACCAGGTGTAAAAACCAAGAGGTGCACCCCTCTTTCTGACTGGTAACTGACCATCTGTATCCTCCAAAGGCTGGAGCAGGACTGCAAACAGCTTTCCTCTGAGATTCTGCTGTTAAGTGAGACTTACAGTATTTTTGTGTCTCTGAGTGCTGAGTGGGAATATTAAAAAAAAAAAAAGAATTATATTACACTTGATTCAAGAAAAACAGGTATTTCAATGAAATCTACCTAGAAACACTCTTGGGGAAAGGTTTCCAGAGGTGTGTGTTTGTACAGGGAGGGGAGGGAATTTTACAGGAGAAGCATTTCCTGCCTCACTTTATTATTAATAATAATAATAGCATTATGTTTCAGGAGCTTGGGATGCTCTCCATATCCCCATCCCTACTCCCCTAAGTGCCTCCTGCTGGAATGAAGTGGGCAATGAAAGGTTGGGTTTGGAGGAAAGGGTCTGGCTGACCCTTGAGATGTATATATAACATTTAAAAAGGACAACATTGGGAGCTGCAGACAGTGAGGGGAAACATACATTTTAAAATAAAATAAGTTCACGTTTACATAAATTCTGTTCATGTGGTGTATAAAGAAAGTAAGGCTCCTTTTAATTATGAAAAGATTTTGTGCATGTTTCCCCACCCAAATCCATTTTTAGATGAGTTCTACTGTAAAATGTTCAAGACTGAAGAAAACAAAAACCCAGAACAACATTGAACCCCCAAAAAAGAGATCAGGTTTTCTAAAAACAAAACAGTAATAATAATAATAAACCAAAGAAAAATTCCTCTAATTCTACAGTAATATTTTAACTGGAAAAAAGGTCCGTTTTTTTCTCTGGTTTGTCAGTATAAAAAGTTCCTTTATTTATATATATTTAAGCTTTTAACTGCAAGTTCATCTCGCTCATCTTCTCATGTAAGGTCCATTAAGTGACTGCTTGGGCACGCCAGCAGCATTCATATAGCTGTGATGGGAGGGGCCAGTGTACATCATGTTTCCATGAGGGTTTGGCTGCATAGGCTGCTGGGTATAGGCCTGGCTCCCCATCATTCCCATCTGCATCTGCATAGGATACTGTGCTGTCTGGTTCATGTAGGCAGGGTTACTATGGTAACTGCTATTCATCATGGGTTGTGTCATTCGATAGCTGTTCATGGCATTCAAGGTGTTCATATTCATGGAATTGACATTATAGGCTGGAGTGGGCATTAAATTAACCCCCATGTTCATGCCACGCTGAACAGCCAATGCTCGAGGGCCAGCCTGCATGGCAACTGCTGACGGGCTGCGGCCATATAGTTGTTGTTGGTGTGCAGTTGCAGAGGGTAAAGGTGCAGACTTGGAGCGGATAGAAATGTGCCCCTTGACTGGCATCTGCCCTTGCAACCTCTGAGTGTGAGGAATGCCAATGTTGGTGGCAGACATGTTGCACTGTAGCAGAGGTGATGTGAGGTTCATAGTAGTAGATGCCAAGTTTGGGGGTGGAGTCATGGTGGCTTGTGCTTGAGGGGTCCCAGCTAAGGGATGAGATGGAGCTAGCTGAGCCAGTCCAGTATTAGACAGAGAAACACTGGTTGCATAGGAAGTCACAGCAGGAGAATGGCTGTAAGGCATGGCATGAGGGTCCATAATGGTGTTAGTCAGCTGCTGCAGCTTGGCTAGACTGAAGGTGGCTGATGGCTGAGAGTAGCTGCCAGCACCAAAATCCCCTGGAATCCTCTCATAGATGCTGATGTTCCCAGTGCTTCCAGACTCTGGTATCTCCATAATCATTGGAGCAGCAGTGAAGCTGTTGTTCATACTGCACTGCGACAGAGGAGGCTGCTGCTGGGGTGGGGGTGGGGGCTGGGGCTGTGGGGGTGGGGGCTGCTGTTGCTGTTGTGGCTGTGGTGGGGGAGGCTGTGGTGCCGGTTGCTGTTGTTGTTGCTGTTGCTGCTGCTGCTGTGGTGGTGGTGGTGGTGGTGGCGGCGGCGGTGGCTGCTGGTTACTGGGAGGCCTTTCCACCACACAAGTCTGGGGTGACTTGATATTACAGTTGGCAGCAGGCTGGACACTGCTTTGTTGCAGCATGCTGCAGCTGTTGCCCATGTTTGCCATTTGCTGAGTAACAACACAACTGTTCTGGGTGAGGCTGCTTGAAGACGACAAACCACCATAGGAGCAGCTACTCTGAGAGGAGTTATTCCCACAGATGCTGCTGCCCATGGTGGAATCATAGCTGCTTGGGTTCTCATAGTTCTCTGTGGTACTCTCGATGCTGCCCAGGTCACTGAAGCCACTGTCCACCACCTGCTGAGAGTGGTCTGATACGGAAGGCACATCCATCATGGGGCTGGTCTCCATGTTCTGCATAGAGGGTGCGGACAGCGATCCTTGCTCTGGGCTGATCTGTGTATAGCCACTCTCCAGGGCAGGCACGCTGGGGCTGCTGACTGAGCGAACTGATTGACTAGGATGAGATGGAATGGAAGATATTGGGCTATTATGCTCGGAAGCATGACAGTCTTCAACCATTGACATCTGAGGGTCCTCATCAGTGTGGGTGTAACTCTGCAGAGTCTGGCAGGCTGCAAGAGTTTCCTCACAGTCCTGGTAGGCTCCTTCATGCTCACTGCTTTCTTCTTGAGTCAAAGACTGCACCGCCTGTACAGTTTCCAAGTCCAGTTCAC
Source organism: Microtus ochrogaster (assembly GCF_000317375.1). Taxonomy (NCBI): domain Eukaryota; kingdom Metazoa; phylum Chordata; class Mammalia; order Rodentia; family Cricetidae; genus Microtus; species Microtus ochrogaster. The sequence continues at coordinate 966,936 of NC_022032.1, read as the reverse complement.
TGTGTGGAATCTCTTCCTCCTCTTTTAGCTCAATTAGTTCTTCTTTAGTGTTTGAGTCTTCCTCGTGGTCTTCCTCAGACCCCGGCATGGTCTCTGACACCACAGATGCCTCATGGGAAGGCTGTTCCTCTTCAGAATCCGGCTCAGTTTCATCCTTATCCTTTATGTTCTCTCTACTGTCCTGCATGTTTGCATCTAAAAAAGACTCCTGGATGCCAGGCTCCTCCTTGGGGTCTCCTCCAGCTGCCTGCTCCTCTGGCTCTTTTGTCTTCAGGGAATCTGGATGGCCATCATCCTCGTCGTCAGCATCGTGGTCCTCATTCTGGTTTGCCTCTGCAGTCACTTCATCGTCTTCCTCTGGCTCCTGTTCTTCCAGCTCTGGAGGCTCTTCCTCAGATTGCCTCTGCTCTTCCAAGGGCTTCTCATCTTCCTCATCTGCCTCGGGTTCTTTGGGTTCTGCCTCAGGACTGTTGCTACTGTCCAATGGGGACATGGCTCTAATGTCACTGCTAGTTGTGTCCTCTTCCTCCTCAGCCTCCTCGTCTGCTTCTGTATGCAGCTCCTCCTTCCTTTCTTCCAACAAGGGCAAGTCCTCCTTTACCTCAACGATTTCTTCATTTTCTTGCGTTCTGGGTTTACGTCCAGGTTTGATGGGAACTATGGGCTCAATTATGCATTCTTGTGTAGAAACAGCTATGATTTCCTGATTCAGTTTAAATCCTGGTTTTCGTCCAGGTCTTTTCTTCCAGTGGATAGGTTTTCGGCTCTTGCCTTTGGGCCATCCCTTTTTCTTTTTCATAGGTGTAGAGGTATCTGGCTCAAGTGAAGCACTGCTTACATCACATTTTCGCAAGAGAGATACTGGCTTTAGGATAGGAGTGTCTGTATAGAAAAGATAAGAAAGTAAAGACAGGTTACAAGATCAGTATTCCTCTGAGACCAACATGTAAACAGAAGAATCTAAGGAATAAAGCTAATTAATGATATGAAAGGGCACACAATAAACTATCAAACAATGACACCATCCTGGGCAACATGATTCTGCCACCTACTAGGTAAAAGTAATTTGAGGTCAAACTCTATGAAGATGCCCGAAACAAGCAGCAAGAATGTGTCAACTCTTAAGTTACAAATCAGCTTCTTCTGTTTCCTTTTCTGTAACCTCTTTGGTTTATTTATTTGTTTGTTTTAATTTCCACAAATTGTTACTTGAAGTGGGATAAGCCAATTCCTGCATACCACAATTGAGCCATCCCCTGTAAACAACTGTCAATGGGTTTATAAGGGAACAATTGCAAGGCATTTAGTCTTAAACAAAGACTGGCATGTAGTGCTAAGCAAATAAGGAAAAGTCAAAGTGCCAGTAACAGTTAGAGGGAATAAATTCAGCATTGGCATTACTTTTTCCTAAATCGTGGCAAAATATATGTGAGATAAAACGTTAATCATTTTAAAGTAGAGTTCGGTGGCATTAAATATATTCTCAATTACTATTAGTTTTTAAAGGCTATGAATATTGAGGGAGTGTCAAAGGTACATTTGTGGTACAACTGGGGAGACAACAAAAGCAATAGTTGTATGAGAGAAAACTGTCAAGGTCATGGGAGCTTACATGTGGGACACTATTGTGACACACGGTGATCAAAGACAGCACCAAGTGCCAGTTCATGCCAAAAAAAGGTGAGTTTCCTAGCTATATATCAATATATAACAAGAATAAAACACTGGATCATGATTTATAACAAAACAAAGACTTTAATGATTACTACATTAAAAGCACATATCATATAATAAGCCTTAAAATAAGAAAAATGTGTCAAGTATGGTGTGAATTTCAACACTTGGGAAGCTAAGTTAAGTCACAAATATGAGGTCAGCTTGGGCTTCATATCTAGACTGTGTTACACATACTCATAATTCTTCCCGTCGTATGCACACTCACATGCATGTACATGCAAACATACACATACATATATACACACACACAAGGACTCACATGCATGTACATGCAAACATACACATACATATATACACACACACAAGTATACATGCACACATACACACATACATACACAGACACACATGTACACATACATACATAACACACACCACAAGAATTTGTTTGTTTGTTTTGGTTCTAGGGACTGAATTCAGGGCCCATCACCACCAAGTTCAATCTCTTGTCAGAAAATCCAAGTTCTATCTACTAGATTTCAAGCCAAGATTTTAAGAGAATAAAATAAAAGGTTCTACTAAATAAAGCAAAAGATAAAGTAAAAGAGTACAAAGCAACATTGAACAACTAGATTTTATTCAAATTCAGCTGTGAAAATATTGAGGCCATTCACACAAACACAATGCAGGCGTGAGGCGGCACAATGCTTCACCACACCTAGGCTAGGATGCCAAGGTCTAGATTCTTCCTACCTCACACCAAGGGAGCCTCAGCAGCTGTATCTCTGGATGTGAAGTAAAATAAATCTATTTTAAAAGTAAATGATTGGTAGTTTAGCAAGATCATATACCTTAGCCTGTTCTGTTATTGTTGCCAATTATGAGAGATGCATAGTTGGTTGCTGGGTTGTTCACCTGCAACCCCAGAAGAGAACAGGCTGAGGCAGGCCAGACCGCTGCATAGCAAGTGTCAAAACAGCAAAAAAGAAATGACTACTGACTAAGATACGTTAAAGACTTGACTCAGGAAGGTTCCCGACAGGGGAGGAAGTTCCTGTTGATACTAAGTGTGCCTCCTCAGCATTCACCCTTTCAGCAGAGGTAACTGAGCACCTGTCTTAAACACTCAGCATGCAGCAGTGAGCAAACAGACAAATACCAGAGACCACACAGCCTAGTAAGTCAGCTACTCCACCACCCTTTGACTGAAGACTCAGGTAAAATCCTAGACAATACTGGGCAAAAAGAAGAACTTCCGATAAGATATCCTGTAATGCTAAGAGCAGGTCCAGATTACAGAAACTAAATGCAAAAATGGATATGGATATATTACACGCAACTTGCAGAGGTCTCTAACCTTCCCTTCCTGCCTTAGTGAGTCATACTCATTTTCAACCCTTTGTAGAAGGGTTTGTAGCTGTTCCTGCTGTCTATTTAAAGACACAAGAAGTCACTGTAAGAAACAGTTCTATAAACATACCATCCACATCATCTGACTCCTCTTCTTCCTCCTCATCTTTAGCTGGCCTCTTTGAGGAGGACTGACACCTAAGGACATCCTGTGAGGACAAGCGATGAAAGTACCCTCTGGGGAAGAGCTCATTTTCATCCTCATCCTCCTCTTCTTCATCAATCTCAAATGTAGGCTCCAGTCTTGGCATTGGTCTCTCAGAGTCAGAATCTTCAAATGGTTCATCTAACACCTCAGTGGTCTCAGAAATAGTTTCTGTGACTACACTGCTATTGTGGTGCTTCCGCTTGCGGACTCTTCTTCTTCGGTGAAGAATTGGTTTCTATTTAGTAAAGAAAGCAAATATTTTATTTGTAGTAATAAACACTTTCTTCTGCTATAACAAAAATTTTAAAATTTTGCAAAACTAGCATATTTAAAATGAAGATGCAGCTTGCTGAAAGATATTTTGGTAAAGATATAATGAAGTATTAATCATAGAGATATGGGTCAGTAAGATTGCTCAGTAGGCAAAGATGCTTGCTGGGTAACCTGGGCAACCTGACAACTTGAGCTCAATCCTTAGATCCCAAGGTAAAGCAGGGGTGTGTGGAAGACCTAAATCCTCAGGGTTGTCCTGACCTCTACATACCTGCTATGGCACAAGCCCACACACTCACATCATACACATTCAATGTATTCGTGTACACATACGTACACAAAAGGATTTTAGATATTAAATGCAATTTTAAGATGTAAAAAGCAAGTGTGTCCAAAGAGTGGATGTTGTTAGTGCATTATTTTTAGTTCAGTAAATGGTACACTCTAAGGAGTCACCTGCTTCAACACTGAAGTAACTCAGATATCACTCCCTTAACTTTTTTTCAAGAGCAAAAGGAATAGAAACATTGCACCTCACACACCACTATGGCAGTCAGTCTACTGATCAATAAATAAGCATGAGAAAACCAGTTAGAGAGCACAGAAATGCAGAGCTGGAACGTGTTCACCTGGTGGAAAGGGAAAGCAACAGCACCGTATGGAGCATGGTACATCTTTACACTGGTCTGACCTAACAGCTGACAACCCAAGGATGACTGAATCACTAGAAAGGTTAGTACTTATTCAAGGTCATATGTCTAAGCACTGCTGCAGAACCATATATTGAGTCTCCTTTAAGTGAATTTTGAGAATATCTCAGTGCTTTGCACACAATTTCACTGCTGTTACAATATTCATGGTTTTTTACAAAAGAAAATAGCATATTTATTTTTCCACATAAATAGGAAAAATAAACCCTAGGATGGCAAAGATATACTCTTTATGATCATGCAATCAACAGTAAGGATAATCAGTTTAGTTTTTCTCTATTTTAAAATATACTGGGAATTTTCAATTACATTAAAAATGGCTCTGCTCCTTAGAGAGAGTGATTCTACAGCTGAGGCAAGAAATATCCAAGATAATTTTAAAATATCTTGCGGTGTCATCAGAGAGGGCTTAAAACAAAACAAACTCCTAATGATGGTGACACTAGGAATATAAACAGGAGCAAAACTAAAAAACCTCTGAATAGCCAGTGCTGGGTGGGATGAGTTAAGACACAAGTTTAAAATAGCGTTACAAAGTGAAGTATCAGGCCCTTACTGATAGAGACAGCAGAATGGATACACAACCAACCTATGCAGACACTGCTCCTAGAAGAAGTAGCTACACATATCTTAAGTGTGATTTGCATGGTGCTTTCCTCCACTACTGTATGGGGGGGGGAAACGACAGCAGAGAAACCCAACAGGGTAGTTTAGCATCAACAACAAATGGGTATTTACCTAGTTCATCACGCATACGATACTCTATACTACCTACTCTACCATGTGACAACAACAGTGTTTCTTTGCTTTCCTCTCAATACACTGCCTCATTCTAACTGGTGCGGGATAATGTAGGAAATACTGAACCTCACAACCTTCAAGGCCATCTCAAACAAAGTCTGAGAAACAACCCAGAAGAACTCAAAGAGAACACTAACTGTAACATGGAATGCTGGTTGGGATCCTGACCAAAAAAAGGCCATTTAGATAAACTAGAAGTCTGAACAAAGAAGGTCTACTAACTAACCCAAGTGTTGTAGATGACAAACTGTGACAAGTGTTTGGGACATATGGGAACCCTGCATAGTGTGTCCTTGCAATAATGGTGCAAATTTGAAAACATCCTTAAAAGGTGACTCTCACGGTTAGAACATGTCAGCCTGCTCCTGACTGGGTGGGCAATGTGGAGGAGCACACCACAGTCTGAGATTATGACTGGCAAAGACTAGTCAGTACCCCCCACCAGGAATTTCACTTTCCACGCGTTCATGAGTCTGAAGTTTCAAGTTTATAAACTAACACACATGACCTTGGGTGTGCTCTATTTCAGAACTGCAGGACAAACAGACCTACATAATAAGTCACAGCTACAGGAGGACAAGACACAGAGACACAACACCTTTCTTTTCAGTGTGGGCTTTGTGAGAATTGGTGGCGAGTTTGAGCGAGGACTTTCTGGTTCTTCCTCCTCCTCACTACTCTCGCTGAAGCCTCTGAAGACAGCCCTGTCCCCGTCACTATAGCAGCACGGCAATCTATCGTTCCCTTCTGGCACTCTGCACTTCAGGCTCTCGGGGCTTTTCTTCAGCTGGCCTCGCCACAGCTCAACACTCTCACTCAATCTTCCCTTGGGGATGTCAGCTTTCCCGGCTGGTTGCACCTGAGACGTTGCTGACTGTTCTTCAATTTCAGTGTATTGTTCTTGGGAGGTTTCTGATTTTTCCTCACATTCTCCATATTGTTCCTGAGGAGTTGATAATGCCTCATCCACAAGCACCTTGGAATCTTTATCACCAAAACGCTCCTGGGTCTTCCTGTTCTTCCTCCCACAGCGGCCCCTCCGAAGTGGCTGGCTGTTGGCAGGAAGACTGTCCCGGGGAAGGGCCTGTCTGCTCAACCGTGAAGAACTGGTTAGTTCCTTAACTTCTGGTTTCTTTTCACTTTCTATTAAAGAGGAAGAATCTTGATCTTTGTTCTCCCGAGACACAGACTTTCCCACCTAATTAAGGAAAACAAAACAAACAAAAACAATGCTGGTTAATTTTTCAGTCTGTTTGATTAAGATGAGAAAACAGAACTTAAAACAGCCTAGATGCCTCTCAACCAACAAAGACTGGATAAAGAAAATGTGGTACCTTTACACTGTGGAGTACTACTCAGCAGTAAAAAAACAATGACAACTTGAAATTTGCATGCAAATGGATGGAACTAGGAAAAAACCCTACTGAGTGCGGTAACCAGACCCAAAAAGATGAGCACGGTATGTACTCACTCATAAGTGGATATTAGAAAAAAAGCAAAGGATAACGAGCCTATAGTCCATGACCCCAGAGAAAGTACATGACCCCAGAGAAGCTAGGTAACAAGGAGAACCCTAAGAGAAACAAACATAGATGCTTCTGGGAAAGAGAAATAGACTAAAGATCTCCTGAGAAAACTGGGAGCGTGGGGGTGGGGGGCAGAAGGGAGGGTGAGAGAGGGAGAGAAGGAGAGAAGGGGAGGGGGAAGAGAGCTTGAGGGAATGAGATGGTCAAGATGAGGGAAAGACAGAGAGGGAGAGCAAAGAAAGGTATTTTGATAGAGGGAGTCATTAGGGGTCTAGCAGGAAAGGAAACCTGGCACTAGGGAAATTCCCAGGAATCCACACAAGGAAGACCCCAGCTAAGACTCTAAGCAATTGTGGAGAGGGTATCTGAACTAGCCTTGCCCTGTAATCAGATTGATGACTATCTTAAATGCCACCACAGAACCTTCATTCAGCAACTGATGGAAGCAGGTAAAGAGATTCATAGCAGAACACTGGGTTGAGCTCCCTAAGTACAGTCGAAGAGAGGGAAGAGCAAGAATATGAGCAAAGGGGTCAAGACCATAATGGGGACACCCACAGAGACAGTTGACCTGAGCTAATGGGAGCCCACTGATGCTGGCCTAACAGCAGGGGAACCTGCATAGGACCAAACTAGGCCCTTTGAATGTGTGTGGCAGTTGCATGGCTGGGGCTGACTGTGGGGCCACTGGCAGTGAGACCAGGATTTAGCCCTACTGCTTGTACTGGCTTTTGGAACCCATTCTCTTTAGAGGAATAACTTGCTCAGTCTAGATATAGTGGGGAGGGCACTGGTCCTGCCACAAAGCTATGTGCTAGACTTTGGTGACTTCCCATGGAAAGCCTTACCCTCTCTGAGAAGGAGGAAAGGTGGAGGGAGCAGGAGGAGGGGAGAGAGTGGGAACTGGGATTGGCATGTAAAATGGAAAAAAAAAAAAGATAGTTTAAAAAATTTAAAAGAAAACAAAACTTTAGAAAGAAAATTATTAATAGTTAATAGTTCCCATGAATGTTTTCTCCTTGGTGGCACTTTTAGAAACGTATTTACACGCACTCCTCAGTTTAATTCTCACAATAACACAGTGAAGTATTATGATGCCCCTCTGTCGGTGAGGTAACTTAACTGAGGAATAAATTCAAAGCAGCTGACTCCAGGTCTTGTACTCAAAACCACTATGAAATGTCACCTTTGATATCAAAGTCAGTGTCCGTTGTCTGGATAGAAGATGAGATTATATTTTCTCAAAATAAAAACTGATAAACAAGGAAGAACAGGCTAGATCACTGGTTCCCAATCTTCCTAATGTTGCAACCCTTTAATACAGTTCCTCATGTTGGGGTAACCCTCAACCATAAAATTATTTTCATTGTTACTTCATAACTGTAATTTTGCTACTGTTATGAATTGTAATGTGAGTATCTGTGTTTTCTGATGGTCTTAGGCGACCCCCGTGACAGGGTCTTTCAATATCCTGGGGGTCATGACCCAAAGGTTGAGAACCACTGGGCTCTAAGAGCATGAGCAAGAGCAGACATCTGAGAAATATGGAATTTTGAAATTTCTTTTCTGGAATATTTAATTTAAATTAAAACATAATTCAATAGATGAGTTTTCTCTCTCTCTCTCACTTACCAAAGGGAGACATAAAGGATGAAAGCACAAAAAAGAATGTTAAAGGAAAACCCAAACAAGTTCTGTATCACCTGAAGAACACTGAAGACTGTAGAGCACAGTACAGCCCACCACTAATGCTCTGAAGACATCTATGCATTCCGAAAGTTCTACCAAAAACATATGCATGCTTATAAATAATGTTCTATTATAAGAATAGAATTATTATTTCTATATTATTTCTTAATGTTCTATTTTAAGGAAAATGTGTTTTACTTCCTTTTAACAACTGTCATATTCAGGCTCAATCAGATTCCTCAGTTACTATATATATAGCTTAAAATGTAATTCTTACCGGCATGCCACTAAAGATTAGTTATAACTAATACACTGCCAGAAACCTAATCAATTCCTCGTGGTCTAAGCCTTAAAAACAAAATAAAATAAAAATGTAAATAAAAGTAAATATTCCTGAAATTTCAACTATTAAAATAAAACCCTAAAATGCTAGTATAGATGTCTGTGTACATATTTGCTCATGTGTGCATGTATGGAGAAGTCTGACACTGTGGTGTGCATATGGAGATGAGAGGACACCCTTGGCTATCTTCCCTAAGGAATGCCATTTTCTAATTTTTTTAAAAAGAATATTTATTTTTAAGTGTATGAGTACATGCCTGTGCATGACATGCTTGCAGTATCTGAGGGGGCCAGAAGAGGGTGTTAGAGCCCCAACACTGAAATTACAGATGGCTGTGAGCTGCCATGCATATCATGAACCTGGGTCCTCTGCAAAAGCAGCAAGTACTCTAAATCACGGAGCCATCCCTCCAGCTCCTCTACCTTATTTTATGAGACCTGAGACCCACCAAAGCTGGCCAGTTTAGCTTGAGGGACTCCCATTCCCCACCTCCCCAGCACTGGAATTAAAAGTATGCACCACTATGCCCAGTTTCTTAAAATGGGTTCCAGACCCCTAATTTGACTATAATAACAAGTAAGCATCTATCTCTCTGGTCCTCTAGGAAGGACATTTCTTGGGAAGACATCATAATATATACTACAAATATTCATAAATGCTGTAACAAACCAGATCATACCCTTATAGGGGTCTCTAATTCTCTTTCTTGGTCTTGGGACTCTTCTCTGTCTCCTTCATCAGCCTCCTCTTCTTCATCGTCTGAGACAACAGAGTTGGAGACTATGACCGGAGTCCAGCGTAAGCATTCTGGATCTACATCCACAGGTCGAAGATTCAACTGAAGCTTTGCCATGTGATCCTGGATAAGTTTTTCCCGGCGGATAATCACAAATCTACAACCAGAGAAAAGTTTATAGCAATCAACAATGTACTATGATAGATAATGAACAGCGAGGCACAACACACCAAAGACCCTAGAGATTATAGCTTCAAAAAGCGCTGTTAGAAAGATGAACCGTGTAACTGTGTCAGCATGGAGTTAAAGAAGAGAGGCAAGTGAGGCACACTGCATACTGCAGGCTGAGTCACACTGGCTGACACACTAACTCAGACAACACACACTTTTCCCTGCTCACCTGACACCTTTTCCTAGTTTCCATTTGTTCAGCTCGAATGTTTTTTTTCCTTGTGATCTTTCCTGACCATTTTAAGCAAAAGTAAATTCTGTATTTCACTTAGTGACATTTACTTGGGCAGTTAGCGAAGTAAAATGAACATATTTTACTTAATGACATTATTTCACATTGGAAGAGAGTAAGCTCCCAATACTAGAAGATAAACAATTGAGTGGCTTAAGTGCCAACTTTATACACTAAAAATGTTTGTGTGTGTTCATCAGACCCAAACAGCACAGAAAGTGGTGATTCAACAATACATATTCTATTTGAGTGAATTGCATCAGGCATCCAGCCACCTGATCCCAAACCTACATCATCACCTTTCCCCTTAACCAGTCAGCTGCTCTGTCAGCCCAATCACATTCAAAGGTGTATAAGGGGTGTGATACTCACTGGTCACTGCGGAAGTCCAGCATTCGCAGGTGGTGGAGTGTGGAAGTAATGTCTTGAGGACAGACTCCAGTCAACTTGCTTAGTTTCTTAATGCTGATTTGTTTATCGTTTTGGTGATAAAGGCACTCCAATATTACACTTTTCCAGTAAGCCATGTAGGAAAGACGACCTAGATCTGACAGTGGTTTCTCAGGGGACCCTGCTTGGCCTTCACGCTTTGATAACAAATAACCTGGAGAACCCAGAATTACAAACATGTCAGAGACCTTAGAAATGACAATGTCCCTTTATATGACCAACCCAAATACCAACCCATCAATGTTAATTTCAAAGGCAAATTCCTTCCAAAAATAGAGAATAAATGTGTAAAGCGACTTTAAAACAATTTGCAGAGATGGTTATATTGAACATTAGATAATGTTGTTTATGGTCAATATGTCACCTTGTTAAAATATTAAAACTGCTAAAAACAAAATAAAGCTTTCTATCACAAGCTGCATTAGTAAGATTAAAGCAACAATGCTTGGCAATTTCCATGTATAACTAGGGGAGATAGGAAAAAAACCCCAAACTTTGCTTTATTTTCACCACTAGAGGGCGACTACCATCTGTGACCTGAGAAGGACAAAAAGGTTTGTGAAATCCTGTTAAGATTGTGGCTCCTTCAGTGAAGGTACTATTGGTCATTTATCACTTCCCCTCACCTTGGGAAGCATGAGTGTGCCACTGGGAGCATGCTATGGTATTACTCTTTCCTCTAGTTTAGTGTGTAACTTTCAAGAAATGGAATAAAGAGAAGGGGCAAAGTTTTCAGAGAAAAATCATTGTAAACAGAAATAGTAGAAAAGAAGTAGCTTTTGTCATTATGAAATATTTAAAATCAGTCTAAGAATGGTAATCTAGAAAAATATATTATACTAGAAAAGGTTAAAATACACTGTAATCATACTCGTTTACATGCCTCAAAGTATTAGCCAATATATTTCCCTAACCTTATTTATTTATTTTGAGATAAGGTCTTTCTTGCGCAGCCAGGTGTGATAACATGTATGTATGCAACGCCCATGCCTACTCCACACACACACAAATTAGTCAGTATGGTCAAAAGACAAGTAAATGGTTCAGATAAGAATTAGTTTCTCAGGACCAGAATCAAAACCGTAAGTCTGGCCAGGCATGGTAGTACATGTCTTTAATTCTAGTATTCGGGAACCAGAGGCAGGTAGGTCTTTGTATGTTCCATGCCAGTCAGGAACTCAAAGTAGGACCCTAACTCAAAAAACAAACTAAACAAAATATCTTTAGTCTGATTCATTATATCTACATAGGCTCTTTTTAATATTTTCTAAAAATTATCACTGAAACAGAATGTACATTTCACCATCACCTCTTTAGGACTGTTAGCTTTTACTTTTGAACTTGGATTAAAGTATTTCCCGTAATGTTCATTTTTTTAGGGCATTTAAAGCTGTGCTATGTACTTTTTAAACATTGAGTAGAACCATAACTAAACACACACAGAGACATAGATTTACTCAGCTATTGGGATAATGACACTAGGCAGTGCTGTATTTCCTTATTAACATTTGTTTTAGTAGTTATGCAACATTCCAACACTGCTGTGAATTTGTGTTACTGCATATAACTAAGTTCCACCAGAAATCAACAGCTGCACATTATAGACATTTACTGATCTCATAAAAACTGCATCAAACAAATCTTCTTACATTTATATATGTACATGTCTGTGTGTGTAGTCAGTGCATGTGCCATAACATGCATGTGGAGGTCAGAGGGCAACTCACAGAGGGTGGCTCTCTTCTTCCAGCATGTGAGTTACAGGGATCAAACTCAAGTCATTTGGTTTGGTGGCGGCATGTGCCTTTACTCACTAAGCCATTTCACTGGCCCCCACAAAACTGTATCTGATATTAGTCATTAAAAATTATTTTATACTAAGTCAAAATAAAAAGGACTGTGGCTTTTTAAGAAGCCCACACACAATATGACGATAACTGGCGAGATGGCTCAGCAGGTAAAGGTGTTGCTGCCCAAGTTCAGTCTCCAGGACACACAAGTGGAAGGGAAAACACAACTCCTGCAAGCTGTTCTCTGAGTTCCATGTGCATATTGTGGGACATAATAAATAGTTAAGAAAGAAAGAAAGAAACAAAGAAACACAAGAAACCTACAAATTTTTAAATATATACATCTAAAATCTCCACCGGAAGAAATGAGAAAATATGTTAATATAATCCTTACTGAAATCGATGAGAAACCTGCCGTAGCCCTTACGTTGGTATTGGGGAAGAATCATTATACAAGAGACATTGTATTTCTGTTGGCAGTGCTTTTCCTGGTGGATAAAACAGAAGCCAAGTTTTAGAACAATAGAAAGGTAAAGCTGAATAGTAGTGCTTAATCATTAATAAACAAACACTACCAGTCAAAACCAGTCACATTCCTTTGGGAATAGCAATGCACATGAACAAAATGCCACTGGGAGAAGGGAAGGCAATGTTCATCACTATCACAGATGCAAAGCAACCATCCCAGAAAGGTAGTAACATAAAACACAATGATGCCACCCAATACTACCAGCCACTAAAAACCAAAGAGTGTTGATACCCAAGGTCAGGAAAGGAATCTGAGCACCCAGTAATTGGGAGCACGATGTTGACAGCACCAGGTCAGCTGCTCCATACTAGTATAACATTCCAGGTAATCCCTGCACTGCTACAAGAAGCAGGATACCATAGACTGTATTACTTAACTGTACATAAAATATTCCTAAATGTGGGGCACAAATACACTTTCACAAAATAGCTGATGTATTTCCAATATTATTTAAGTAAGAAGGTAGCTCCAAAGAACTCTTACAAACTAGGACATCCCAGCAATCTGTTTAGTACACTTAAAACAGGGACTAGCTTCTGAATGTATCTGTCATACAGTGCCTAAAAATCCAGTTAGAGTATTTCTGTTGCTAACGAACTCTGAGAGGTAATGAGGGTGTTTACTTCACAAGTTCTGTCTCTCAGCACCATGGGACTAGAGGTCATGCTAATAAAGCTCTTCCTCTTGAGTATACCAACAGTTCTTTTTCCTAGGAGAATAGTCTGCTGAACGGTACTAGGCATCTTCTAGCAGTTAGTAAGTTTCCGAATGTTCCTTCTATTTCCTTTCTGAAAAAGCTAAAAGGTACCCCCCCCCAAGGTTTTACATTCTGTTGTCCCTTCCTGAGAAGCAGTAAAGACTGTCCCAGATTTCTTCACGAATCCAAACATTTTAAAATCGCATACTTACTTTAGAAAAGTAGCCAACAAGGTGGCAGCCCTTGACATCATTTTGTGTCAGAACATAGAAAAGAAATGGCTCCACGTCATAATACAGAGTTTTGTGGTCAAGAAACAACTTTGCCAAGAGACACAGATTTTGACAATAAATGGTACTCACATTCCCATCAACCTAAAGGCAAAAAAAAAGCAAACAAAATAAGAAGGTGGTCAGTAAAATGTTCTTTGGTTTTGGAGTTACACATATCAGCAACAAGCATCACTCGGTACCCTTAGTCTAGCCTGACTGATCAGAACACACAGTCTAAAGTACCAGAAATGACAATATGATAATACCTGCTGTTCAAAGAAGAACAAACACTTAAGATCCTAAACCTCAACAAAACATGAATAGATAAAGAGGGAGGTAAGAACCTCAATTTGAAATGGCATTTTTGCTTTTCTAAAACAAAAAAAAAAAATTAACTTCAGGGATACTTCAGACAACAAGTTTCATTTTCAAAAGTATTTAGTTTAACCAACAATCTAAATGTAATCTCCTCTAAAATTTACTTATTAGGTAAAATATGAGACTGACAACCTGGCAGCAGCCTGATACAGTACTGTCTGACTACCATGATCTGGCACAGCCCCAGACAGAACTACAAGGGGAGTGCTAATTACTGCCACTCAGAAGTGGCAGGCAGGGTCTTAGGTGAGCACCTGGCAAAGGAGACTCAAGGTCGCCGAGATCAGGAGCACACACTCTGTCCATCCCACTATCCCTGTACTCTTGAGCTGAAGCTTGCTCTTGTATGAAAATGCTGATGGAGCCCATACTACCTATCTTAAGATCCCGCCACACTAACTGCACTCTAGATGTCACATTGATGTGGCTTCTTATAGATCACATACCTGGTATATGGAAAGGTCAAGAAGCAGTTTGCTGCTGAGTACTCTCAAACAATACTGTATAATACATTTCTGAAACCCAGGTGACGTGTTCCCCTCTACTGACGAACTAAATCGTTCATCAAGTGAGGAGATGGAGGAGATCCAGATTATTTGAAAATCTATCACTATATTAATTAACAGGACCCAACATACAAGTACTCAGTACTTGGCTCTCAAAGCAAACAACTGTGGACCAAGGAGTTAAAGACCACTATTAATGATAACACAGAATCACAGATAAGAGTATAACTCATGCCATCATCATATCCTCCTATTACAATTTACTAAAGCTACTAAACACTCTTCCAGAAGACGTCTTTTTGAATAACAGAAACACTTTTATTAACTGTTGTTTTCGTTATGCTTTTGTCCCTGAGACTGTACTCAGACTGGCCTGGAACTCACTGTGTAGCCCAGGCTGGCCTCAAATTCATGGCAATCCTCCTACCTCAGCCTTCTGAGATTATAAGCGTAAGCCAATATCCCTGGTTTACAAATCCTTTCTCAATGCCCTATTTTACAGATTCTAAGATCTATTTTTATCACATCCTAGCATAATGTTAAAATCGGCTGGCATTTTGTCAAATGGAATAGTAGAAATTTTAATTAGCAGTATTTCTCCCTTTTAGTGATATATAATATAGTAAGGTATACTATGACTGACATTTTGAGTCAGTGAAATAGGAGTGATTTATTTTAAGGTCAAGCTTGTGGACTTGGTGCCATCTGGACTGGTCTGGTTCTGCTCCTCACATCCATGAATTACTGAAACAGTAGTGAATGAACAACAGGTGTAGCATAGAGAGGACTGGTTTTGAAATGGTCAGGAAGACAGGTACTAGACAGCTACCTTACCTCAAAGACAGAAATATTATTCTTTCGGTAAATCTCATTGGCAGGAGGATGGAACCAACCACATTTCTTCATGTGCTGCTGTAGAATAGTTCTACTTTTCATATATTTTAGACAGAACTCACAAAGATACAATTTAGGCAGCCTGCAAATGATAATTAAAATAGGGCTTTATATTTTATAGATCTTCAAATTTCCATGACTCTTAACTTCTTTTGTCTCATTACCACCCATGTTAAAGAGTGGAAAGTACGGGGGCTGGTGAGATAGTTCAGTGGTTAAAGGCACCTGCTGCTAAACCTGGCAATCTGAGTTTCATTCCCCAGACAAACATGGCAGAAGGAAAGAAACGACTTCCAAAAGTTGTCCTCTGATGTCTGTGTGCCACCCCCAAAATAAAAAGAATTAACTTAAAAAAAGTGGTAAGAATAAAATACTATTTCTATAGGAGAAAGGGGCCCCAAACTTTAGATAGAGCCACCAACTAAATAGCAGCAGAAGGGCAAAAGTGAGAAATCAAGATACCTAGCTCAATAATTCTCCTATTAGACTAAAAATTCTCTATCTCTGAAGTCAATCAACAGACTTGAAAAATCTCAACATTGCTACTCCCTGGAGAATCTTTAATAAGCAGAATAAATACATAGATTCATAATTCCTTCCTTATTTATTTCTTTATGTTTAGATTTCAGGAAATAAGCTCTTGAATACTTACCAGGTATCAGATCCTGTGCAAGAAACATGTAAGTGTATATGTAGTGCTAGGCAAATGGACATGAAGTGTATACTGTAAAAACATACTTTATAAGTGCTTTTAAGTATGAAACTATAACACTGAATATATTTAGGGACATATACATCATGTCCTTTCTGCCTCTAAAGCTGTTTCTTGCCTTACGTAGTTTAAACAACAACAAAAACAATAGTGTACGAAACCTTATTAGACAAAAGCATATTATTATTCTGGACAGGGCATGGTGGCATATGTATTTAATCCAAGCATTTCAGAGGCAGAGGTAGGCAGATCTCTGTGAGTTCAAGGCCAGCAAGGGCTATATAGTGAAACCCTGTCTATTTAAAATGGTAGGAAGAAAAGGAAGGGACGGGAGGGGAGGAAGGGGGAAGGGGGAAGGGGGAGGGGAGGAAAGAAGGGAGGGAGGGAGGGAGGGAGGGAAAGAAAATTTAAAAAATCACCCTGGGGATGTTGCTGGAGGGCCACTGGATATTTAGCACGGCAGCTCTGGGTTATGTTCCTAGTTTTAGAAATAAAAACAAAAGGACAAAAGGTGGCACACCTTTAATCCCAGCACTTGGAAGGCAGAGGCAGACTAATCTCTCTGCCTCAGAGTTCTAGACCAGACAAGGCTACACAGTGAGAACCAGTCTCAAATGAAACAAAGCAAACAAAAAACAAAGACAAAAAAAAAAAAATCACAAAATCAGGATGTGGTAGCATTGGTAATCCCAGCATTCCTATGGCAAGACGGGAGAATTGCCCAGGAACTTTTGGGTTGGCTAGCCTGAAGTACAGAGCCAGTAGCAGAAACAAGACCCTAACTCAACAAAGTGGAATCAGAGACCAAAAAAGTCATCTCCAGTGCCATGGCCCACATATGTACAAAGGTACATACGTACGTATATACGTGTACACACACACTCCTAAATTTTAAAAAAGGCTGTAAAAGTTTTTTTGTTTTGTTTTGAGACAGGGTATCTCTGTAGCTTTGGTGCCTATCCTGGAACTAGCTCTTGTAGACCAGGCTGGCCTCAAACTCACAGAGATCCACCTGCCTCTGCCTCCCGAGTGCTGGGATTAAAGGTGTGCACCACCACTGCCTGGTGGTTGTAAAAGTATTGCTACTCAGCAAGAAAAATTAAGGCTTAAAATTATTCTTTCAGGTATTTTCATCTCAGTTGTTAATTTATATTCACTGACTAGCCTTGCAATTATAGTAGTAATTTGTGTTTTAAAAGAAGTCTGGTAGTAGTTAAACACTTTGGCCCATTCATAAAGTATACAAGGGGCTGAGCAGAAGTATCATAAATTAGCAAGATGTAAAAAAATAGCCAGAGATACAATATCAAGTATTTTTAAAATTAAAGATAAAGGTATAAGCCAAGTCATACATGCCATATAGAGTATGACTCGGTAGTCAGTTTATGGCTATGTGATTCAGAGTGGGCTCACATTTAATCTCAGCCACCTACAAACTATATTGCCCGAATATGCTTGCTGGATAACATCTGCAAAGGATAGAAATCTTCAACCCCCAGAGTCAAACCAAATGCTTAGTTGGTTATCAAGCTCAATAGATGACAGTTATTCGTGCTATAATTTATAGCAGTAATTTTTACTTTCTTTTCTCCCATTTTACTTCATCATTTAATAGGCAAGGCACTAAACTGTGTTTGGTTTCTTCTTCAATAACTGAGATTATCCAAATCTGGTTCAAGCAGTCAATCTCAAAGTCTATGCCTCAAATCAAGACAGGAAGAGAATTTCCTTCCTTGCAAGACAGGCAAACGGAATTTCTTACACTATTTTCTTACGTGGGAATCAGCTCATTAAGACTTCAAGATGACCTCACAGCAAAGAGTACCATGAAGTACTAATCTCTGAGTAGCTCAAGTGGAGGCTGCCCAGGTGTCAGGTTCTTCCCTGGGCCCCATCCCTATTATATAGTATTGCTTCACTGATGTTCTTTTACTTTGGTTTACCTGTTTGTGTGAACCAGGGAAAGATCATGTAATTCACAGGAATATATAAATACTTGGATCTTTTGCAGTACATCCTAAAGCACAATCCTATCCCCTGCTAAGATTTTTCTTCCAGAATCCTTTCTTTCTCGTTTGCTGCAAAATTTCTGCATACTATGGGACTATGTTTTAAAGGTATTTATTAAGAAATTAATCTAGAAGTGTCAGTATAAAACAGTAAGTAGAGACCACCAAAACTCAGGATAGAGGCTTATCATTTGAAAAAGATATGATCTCTGGGCTGTGGAGAGGGCCCAAAAATGAAAGTGCTTTCTGCAGATCTGCAAATCCAGAACCCAAAGGGACACCTGCTGGGGCTGGCTGCCCATCTGCTACTTCAGCCAGAGACAGAGGATTTCTGAGCAAGATAGCTAGTGAAACTAACTATATAAGTGAACTGGGTTCTTTTGAGAGGTCCTGCCTCAAAAGAGTAAGTAAGGAGAAGAATCATACAGGAAGATTTCCTGTATCAGCCTTGCCCCTCGCGCCATGCTTGCACACACAGAAACATGTGCACCCACCCACACGTGATCATGCATATACCAAAGCACATATACCACAAACACAGTAAAAAGAAAAAAAGTAAGATCTCTAAGCATTTTACTTAACTCAATTAAAAAGAACTTACAAGTAAACCCATTGAATTCAATTGAGTAGAAAAATTTAGCTTTTAAATATGTATCTGTAAGAATGAAAACAAGGACAGAAAAAAATCTGAAATTACTAAAGACACTATTACACTGCTGGATAACTCATGGAGAACTAAAGGAATTACAATGAATAAGGAAATATATAGAAATGTCTAAAATTTTGCTCAAAGAAGCTGACTACATAGTTCCTATCTTGTTTCTTTCTGTCTGTTATTATGATTCTCTTTATACTTTTTGGTTATTTTCTGCTGGCAATATTTACTCCTTCACTGAAAAAGGCCCCTCACGAATGGTTCTAATAACAATTCTATCAGAATACACAACATTAATTTCATGAATCCTTCTGCCTTACAAGACAAAAATCCATAGCTGTAGTCTCATCATCTTCTCCAAGTACAAAAGCTGGCTCTCTACAGCAACTCCTCCCATGAGTAGAAGAGTCATGGTGCATGTGGTTGCAACTTAACTGCACTGCAATCTCTGGACAGCTGACATATTAATACTTGTAATACAGAAAGCTTGTAAAGAACTTGCTCTAAAATGATGGTAACAGGGACCAATGAGATGGCTCAGCAGGTAAAATAATCTTGAGTTTAATCCCTAGGACTCCCATGGTGGAAGGAGAGAACTGGCTCCCATGGTTTGTTCACCGATTACTACATTTATTCTAGGGCACACATACAAATGTAATGTAAATTACTTTTTAAAATGACATATTTAAAACATCATGAAGAAAATAAATGTTTAGCTTATTTCTTTTTGATCATACATGATCATAACTATTCAAAACTCCAAAGGAATAAAGGACTGAGTAGCAGAGTACTATAGGAGTTGATGAATTTCTTGCCTTCCTTTTAAATGTACACCCCCCTCCTCTCTCTCTCTCTCTCTCTCTCTCTCTCTCTCTCTCTCTCTCTCTCTCTCTCTCTCTCTCT
>NC_022032.1:936345-947268 GCF_000317375.1 Microtus ochrogaster | reverse complement strand
CACACACACACACAGATCATATAATTTAATCTTTTCTTAATAAATTCACCTTAACTGTTGCTATTCATGATACTACTTGAAAGATAATATCACAGTATATTTAGTATCAGTCAATTTAGTATGGTTACAGTTTTAAACAATAACTTTGGACAGGTATCAGTCAGGGACATCTAAAGATAGCTAGAAAGAAGCAGCTGTTAAAGCACTGCTATTACAGACATTTGAAAGTCTTTCAAATGTAAAATAATGAACTGTATGAACCACCACTGGATATTTTCTAGGCCTAAATTCTTAAGGGATTTAAAAAAAAAACAGCAAAGGGCTTTCAAAACATACCTTGAATATTCTTGAGGATATGGAGAGGAATACCAGGTGTGAATTTCATACTTCCCAAACTCAATGACAGAGGGACAGCGGACTTGTGGGTCAGGGGGCCCAGTTACTCCGACTTTCTGTGCAATCAAGAAAAATACTGTACAAGTTAGCTAAATTAAATACAACGACCTAATAACAACAAAATAATAATAATATTAATGCCTGATCTACACGCTGTCTTTTCAGGACCCACAGAGATCAATAAGTCAAGAGCAAGCTAACAAGTCTTGAAGTAAGCTATATCTTTAAATAGCAGGCTCGAATGAATGCAATGTTAGCAAATCTCCTGAAACCATGCGCTGTGTCACTGACTTCTCTGTCTAGTGACACTGGACACTTATTTCCTCAAATAAGCCTACTCCATTAATGACTTAATTATTAAATGAAACTGATGGGCAAGATATTGACTACTCCCCCAAGCAAGCAACAAAACAAATGACCTACACTAATCATATAAGCACACACGGAAAAGAAGGAATTTTTAACTTGGGAAAGTAAATAGTTAAGAACAGTATAAAAGGAATATGACAAAGCAAGTACCAAAAAGGTCTTCAATTGTACCACATGTGAGAGTGTCTTCACTAGCAGCTGTACACAGTTAGAATAAACAACATCATACGTGTTTTACACAGGCTAATCTTGTCCTCCTGTCTACAAATGCAGTCTCGAAGCTCCCCTCACTCCTATAATAACCTAAGTGCACTGTCGAGAAAGGAGTGGTGTTTGTAGCCTCAATGACTTGGTCTTCTACACCAGAGGTTCATATACAAGCTGCAGGTCAAAACTTGACCTACAAGGTCAGATTTAAAACATTAAATTCAAAGGCAATCTGATTAACTCTGCATACAATCTAACAACAAATCCATATATGTGTGTGTGTGTGTGTGTGTGTGTGTGTGTGTGTGTGTGTATGAGTTCATCATGAACATTTTACAAACATCAACTCAGGTGAAAATGAAGGAACTACAATTCAGGGTGACCAGATATAAGTATTAATACCTCTTCATCAAAAAAAAAAATCAAAATTATCCTTCAACATTGAGATTAAAAGTCCCCTTTTGGAGCCCAGAGATCATATATAACAAAACTACAAATGTGAAGACTTCTATTCTCTGGTTTGATTGAAATTCATTAGTAAGAAAGTGCTTCAGCACATCTGATTTGACAATTCCCTCCTTCCTCTTTCCTAATCAATCCCTTTCCTCAGAGGGCAAGGCACTTAGCTCAGGTTTCACGCTGGAATACAGCCAAGTGAGACCAAGCTCTTCCTGAGACACATTCAAACAAAGATGATTATCTTCAACTAGTTGGATAAAATGCACTGTATCACCAGTGAGTATCAGGGTTCCTCCAACCGTACAACAATACAGAAACAAACAAAAAAGATTAAAACACAATTTAATAAATGGATTTTAAAAGGCTGTTCTTTAAACTGCATTCTAGTTCTAAGTACTCTAATTTCTAAAGTAGGATCTTTTCATCTACCTTTGCAGTTCACAACAACAGAAGTAGTACAGGAAAACAGAATAACCAAAACCCAAATCTACCTTACTGAGGTCTGAATTAAACAGGAAGTATAAAGGCTAACCCATGCACCTGCTGTGATGCAGCCTGCCATGGGAGACTCCTCCCTTCGGTCGCCCGGTGCTCCTCTAGTCGGATACCCGATGAAAATGTGGAGATCCAGTTCCAGTATAACTGTTTACACATTACCACAGCTAAGAGCACAATCCCTCTGCCTACAGACACCTTCACCTCTGCGCTGTGCAACGCTCTGGCACATGTGCTCGTGCACTTATGTACTCCACCACCCTCAATTCCCCAGTGTAGCCTGCAGAGGAAGGATTTTCCACTCACTCAGGTTTAAAGTCAACAAGGCTCTACATGAAGAGGAAGCATCTATACATGTATTCATTCATTCACTTACACTGTTCCTCATCAATTACTGAATTACTACAAGATCATAAAAATTTCTGATCCTTCTGCTTCCACCTCCTAAGTTCTGGGATCATAAGTATGTAGCATTTTATGTGATGCAAGGGACCAAACTCTGGGACTTTGTGCATTCTAGGCAAGCACTCTTAACCACTTTAGATCACTACTTTCAAAACATCTTCCTTTTCTACATATCTTCTGAACACAGCCACCAGCACTCTAGATCAGGAAGCGCCCTATTAAAATAAAATCTCTCATAGCATTCTTCCTTTCTTCCTACTATCACTTCGTATTTTGTGTTTATGATTATTTGCCATTTGTGTCACAAATGAAAGTTCACAACACAAACCGAAAGTTCCTGAATCTGTTATATACCTGTTTAGTACAAAGCCAGACACATATTCTAAATGAATCAATCTCATGGAGAAAGATCATTACATCAGAATTTCTATACATTCCTACTTCAATTGCTAATGATTTAAACATACAATATCTAGTTGGTTATGTTCTCAATGTAAGATACAAGCTTAATGAATGGCTGCAGGGTATCCCTTTCTTGGAGTCCCTGCCAGTCTTCAGAGTTCATTTTCACTTTTGCCTAGTGTGCACTGCATAAAATAAAACAGAAAAGTGCTGGGTGTGATGGCGAATCTTAATCAGCAAGCTAGCAAAATTTGAAATCACCTAGAAAACATATACCTCTGGGTGTGCCCACTGGGCATTTCCAGAGTTTAACTGAATGAGGGAGACCCCTCACATTCATATTGGGCAGGACTTCCCAATAGGTGGTCTAAATATAAAGAAGCTAGAGAAATAAAGCAATGCTGTCTGTCTGCCTGCCTTTGCTTCTTCCTAAACATGAGGCTCATCTAGATGGTGGCTGCTACAGTCCTCCCCCGACAGCAAACTCCAGGCTCTTCAGTTTTCCAATTTGGACTGAATATGAGGCAATTAGGAATCTTCTAAACCTTTAATACCGGACAAACTGCTGAAGCATCCACGTTCAAGGACTAAACAGCTACCAGTCTGCACATGACCACTGTTGAACTATCCTACCCCTACTGTGTAAGATAATATACTAAATCCCTTTCCATGTGTGCACACACACTCTACTGGCCTATTATTTTGTAAAAGCTTGCCTATTACCCTACCTTAGGAAAAACACACACACTACGTGCCATATCACTATGGTAGTAATGTCCTGGGAGGCTCAGCAGCCCCTTTGGACTCTCTCATCATTTTTCCCTCATATGCCCATTACTCCTATTCTCATCCCCACATCTCTCCCCACAGAAACTTACATACAAATGTTCATCTGTTAAACAAAGCCTTGACTTCAGTCTTATCAATCAGTTTACAGTAGTAAAAAAAGACAATGTGTCTGCTCTCAAGGCAGTTAAATCCTAGAAATAAATTCAATCTGGGTGTGGTAGCACAAGTCTTTTTTATCCCAGAACTTAGAAGGCTGAGACAGGCTTTGAACTCAAGACCAGCCTGGTCTACACAGTAAGCTCTGGGACAGCCAGGGCTACATCATATCAAATGAAATCAATTCAAGAGATGATAAGAAAATAGGAAAAACAAGCAGAAAATGGGGAGTCCATGACACAAGTGGTGTGCTCACAGTGCTACCCTTAGTTTCAGCTGGAAATGGCCTCTCTGGTAACATGTGGATATCGGAAAGAGCAATCCGGACAAGGAATATCAAGTACTATGGGAAGACCATATTTGATGTCATCTGAGGGAAAGACAGTGCCTGGGATTGGGTAAAACAAGGAAGCGTGGAGAGCAGGCAGTCAGAAGCAAGCAGGCATAAGACCACCTAAACATACAAGATAAGGATACAGGTTTGGGTTTTTTTTTTAAGTTCTAAGTAGGGTTAAAAGGCACTGGAGGTTGTCTGAGCAGAGAAGTGGCACAATCCAACTTAAATCACAAACTAATTACTCTATGTAAAGAGCAGACCAGAGACTGAAGCCAGGAGACAAAGGAAAAGTGGAGGCCAGAGGGCCAGTCTGGGGGCTATGGTAATACCCAAGCCAAATCTGGTGGTTGTGAAGCAATCAGCAGCAGTCATATCCTGGACACAATTCTGACTCTACTAATGTGATCTAATGTGGAGCACAGGCAAAAATGCTTGCTACCTGTTTGTCTAAGCAAATGTGCACATAGTATGACTGTTATGGTTTAGATCTCAAATGTCTCCCCAAAGTCACAGTTAAAAGACATGGCTGCCAATTTAAACACTACTGGAAGATCAAAGAATCCTCGGTATATGAGGCTTAACAGAAGGAAATTGAGTCACTGGACAAATCTTTACAGGGTTACTAGGACCCTGTTTCTGCCATTCTCTCTCTCTTCTTGACCTACATGTCACCTGCTTTTACCATGATGCACTACTATCTCTTAACCTCAAGAGTTTTACTCACATAGCTACCAGTACAAACCAAAAGACCATGAATTAAAATCTCTGTAGCGAGTCCAAATAAACCTTTCCTCCAAGGGCTAGAGAGTTAGCTCAGCAGCTAAGAGCAATGGCTTTTGCAGGGGACTTGGATTTGATTCCCAGCACCACAAGGGGCTCACAACTGTCTGTAACTCCAGTTTCAGGGAACATGAATTTGAGACACAGACTTACATGTAGGAAAAATAGTAAAATAACCAATTTTAGTATAATAAATACTATAGTAAATAGTATTTACTATAGTAAAATAACCAATTCTACTTAAGAAAATATACATAATATGCTCCCTTAATATTGGTAATCAAAGCAAGGTAAGTTTTGGTAAAATATAAGTAGTTGCAGATTGAAAGGAATTCTGTAATGAGGAAGGCTACACACCTGCATAAATAACCACATCCTGTCTCAGTAAGCTGCTCCTTTAGTTTTCCCCACCATACCATCAGTCCTGCTTCCTTGCTCTGCAGGTCCCTGACTGCTCAGCCTCAATGTACAACTTTACCTGCAGCGCTTGTTCCTGGATGTCACGAAATAATTCCATATCTCTCTCCGTCATGATTTCCTGGCTCCCAAAAAGCCGCTCCTCATTTTCTTGTTTGCTATCCCAGCCATCCTGATTGTCTACACAGAAAGAAAGGACTCACATGTTATTTGCACTGTCTTCAGTACAGCATGAGCTGTCAATCTGAAGAACTTAATATTACTTATGTACTACCCAAGAAAAGGACAGCATTAAACTAACTCACAGAAACATTACTCAAGTATTAATAATCTGTCCTTCTGATGAAATTCCCAAATTGTCTTAAATCTTCCAAAAAATATGACATAACCAAATTTAAATTCATTAAGAGATTAATTTCAATAGACAGAACAAGAAAAGGGTATAAGAATAGAAATTTCATTTTGAAACAGGGTAACTATTGACACGTTTAGCAGGAATTTAATGTGTCAATAATCACCAGTCTTAAAAGAGCTACCTTGACTGATACCAGGAAACACTAACTCCCTTCACATTCTGGGTGCCCTGTTAAAGCACAAACTCCACAAACCTGAGGACCACAGATGATAATCCTCTGGGTAAGTATGAAAAATTATGATAATCATCCACTAAATGATGGCTCTTCCTCAACTGGGCAAAATAATTAGTGAAGGGAGTATGGGGATTATGCAGATCATTATCCTTTGCATTTGAAGATGACACTGCTGGTGACCTCCTCTGTGAGTATGGCTGAAAAGACCAATCAGTGACAGTTCTTTTCAAATTGACTGTATATACTGGCTCTGTTATTCATTTAGTACAAGAAGAAAAAAGACAAAAACTCAAGGATGAAAACATTCTCAAACTGAAAAGACAGTACAATCTAATGTAACCATGTAGTTTTAATGCCCCCTAGTGCACAACACGGATGGATGCAGGCATAGACCTAGTATTACATTCTGTGACATTGTATAAAATGATGCACAAATTGTTCCTTAATATTTACAATGCATAAATAAAATCATAGAGTCCATTAAAGCAAATGCAGAAAAAATTAAAGCTTATTGTTTCTCTATATATTTTTATACACTTGCTAGAACAGCTTCAATTTCTAAGTTTCCAGGAGGTTCTTCTAAAAATCCATTTCCAGCACAAATTTTAGGAGTCTTTTTGTTGTTGTTGTTTTGTTTTGTTTTTAAATATAACCTAAACGGGCTATGCATCTCGGACAAACATGCTCAAACTAAATATCATCTATAACTAGCATGGTGCATCCTGAATGTAAACAGTAACTTATGTCACTCTGGTGAAAAGTCACTAAGCCAGAAAAGGAAGACCAGAGATGGATGAGGGCCTTCTCTCCTGGACCTTTTCTCTTCACATACGCAGGAAAGAAGAAGCAGAAATACAACTATTTGTTCATGGAACATTTGAGAAAACAAAAATTAAGAAATTCTCCTAGAGTAGGTGAGCCCTTAAAACTTAAAAATAAATAAACAAACAAAACAATAACAAACAAAAAGCATCCTCTTCTGCAATAAGACCCTAAGACTTTGATCCTCATGATCCAACTGATTTTTATTTTTCAGATTTTCTCAAAGCCCTTTCAACTCTTTGAAAGGAGATGGCATGGCTACTTTCTCTAAACTCAAGTCTCACTACAGAGGCTATTTACTTACAGCTTTCAGAATCAGGAGAGCTAATCACATTCCTCTGACTTGAAGCTGGAAGTCAGGCTGGAGCTACACAGGAACCTCCTTCCCTTCCCGCTTAACACATGAAAACTTATCCATGTATTTCCCCCAAGATTTAAAGTAGAAAATCATATATATCATCCTGCATATATTTTGGTCTTTCCTCTATACTTAAACAAGCAGCAGTTTAACTACAAATGTCTTTTCTAATTTCCTCCCAGTAAAAAAGCAAAAGCCATGGTGCTTCAAGTGTTACTCTATGAACTTCACCCCTGGCTCTAATTCCTGCCACAGCATTATGTAAGTATGTACCTTTAATACATTCACATATACCCGATTTTTGTGTTGACACAGAGTCTCACTATGAATCCCAGGCTGGTCTTGAATATGTGGTCCTCTTGCCTCAGACTCTCCAGTGCTACGATTACAGATCCAGGCAACTGGGCTTGTCCACAAGTTTTACAACGAAATGTAAACTATTCTATATGACTAGCGTTAACGCAAATAATACATTTTCAGAATATTTTTGTTTCTAAGCTTGGTTCAAACTTTTACCTGTGGGCCAATCTGAAGTGCTTGATTTTCTGTTGCCCTTTTTCCTGATTCTGTACTGCTCAGAGTAGTCTACCACCTCCCCACGGGCTTTCCGCCCATCAGGAGAAGGGGTGAAGAATTTGGTAAGGCCATCAATGAGCCCTTTGGTTTTCTTGTTGAACTTCAAGGGGACATTGCTATCTCTGCAGAAGTCCAAGCCATCTATTCGCTCTAAATATCCTTCTTCTGATGACGACGCTGATTGACTGGAGAGAGGGATTTTACGTTTCCGACCCCTTCCAGGACCAGTTCGCACTTTGCTAAAGGGACCTTTTGATCTAAAGAATCAAACAGGAAAAAAAAAATGTAACTATTAAAAAGAAATCATTATAAGCTTTATATCTAATATAAAATATAAACTATAATGTATAGATTTATTTTTAAGTATATATTTATATTAAACTAGCACTAAAGAGGCAGAGGCACATAGATCTCTATAGTGACTTTAGGCAAGCCTGATCTATATAGCAGACTCCAGGACAGCTGGAACTGTGCACTGAGAACCTGTCAAAAAGAAAGGAATGAAAGGGGAGGGAGGAGGAGAGAGAGGAGGAAGGGAGGGAAGGAGGGAAGAAGAAAGAAGAGAATAAGAAAATTCATAAACTATAATCAGTAATATTGTCTTAGAACCATCCATTTCCAGGAAGCCTAGCTATAGTGGGAAGAACCCTAGAGTAGGAGTTAGAATACATGTCTGTCCAATTTTGTTACTGTCATATATCTAGGACAAACCACATCTCTAACCTCAGTCTTCCTCTGGCAAATGAGTTACATCAGTGAACAACTACCTTTCTAAGTTATAACATCCTTTAACACGGTGATCACTGTGCCAAAGAGTTATAATTTCACCTCTAAAAACAAAGACATTCTTACTCTCTAGCGATCAGAAATCAAAATACCATGTTGAAAGGCAAATTAGAGCCTGATTTAAGATGAAAACCATCGACTAGAATACTGATTCTATAATATGTCAGGCTGCTAATGCTCATTCATTTCTGTTATATCACCTTCAAGATAGTACTAAGTGTAGAAAAGGTACATAAATTTGAGACTAAAAAAGTTTACAGATTTGAAAACATTTTTTATATGACCAAAGGTGAATTACTATAAAGGTTTTTCTAAAACAGAGAAAGCTACTGAAACTTGTCTCAACACTTCCAGAAATACCCTTGTTTCCCAGGCTACAATTTTTGATTTTTTGATAACAGATGAAAACATAGTCCTTCATCTCAGGAGAACACAAATGGGACTTGGTTGTCATCAGTAAGATCTGACCCAGTGACCTGCTGGTGTCTACAGATAAACAACTGAGGCTGCATCAGTAAGAGTCACATGACTGCAGGCTTTTCTCTGCTGCTTTTACACAAGGAGCAGCATAGGGAAAGTTAAGCATCAGTCTGGTGCCAGACTTAGGTTTTAACCCCAGTTCAACACTTAATGTGTAACTTTATGTAAATTAATATCTATATGCCTTAGCTTCCACTTCTGAAAAATAAAGTTAACGATGGCACCTACATTTCACTAGGTCACTGGAAGAACTGAATGACTGAAAAAAAGGCACTTAGGTAGTCCTGCCTGGCACTTTATTAAGAGCCAGTAAAAGTGAGCATGTATATAAAAGTACCAGTTATAACAACAGGACTCTCTTTCATAGAGAAAGCAAGTGACTCCTATACTATGGAGAAGGCCCTATCCTTTTCTCCCCTCACCTTGCCATAAGAGTACAACTTACACCGTGTTTTGTTTCTTTAACCTGTTTTTTGGACGTCCTATTGGATTAGCATAGCGCCGTTTTATCTGCGCCGCCTTCTTTTGTAGAAGTTTTCGCCCTTTTTTCCTAGGTCGACATATTTGACATATCCACATGCCTGTAAAAGAATAAAATTCTATACAAAAATGTAGCTACAAATATACTGAGAGATTTCAGCTATTCCAAATCCATAAGGTTAAGGACTAATGTGACAATCTAATGAAACGCTTCAGGGAAAGAAAAAAAAAAAAAGACAGGAAAACATAAACATATCAGCATCTATAAACAGCTAAAAGAAATTCATACACACCCTCGAAGCTTGCAAATGGACAGGGTCCCTAATTCTCAGTCAAAAATTTCTGCTCTAGCTGGGTGCGGTTGCATATGCCTTTAATTCCAGCAGAGGCAGGTAGATCTCTGTGAGCTCGAGGCCACCTAGTCTGCTTACTGAGTTTTAGAATAGCTAGATACCTAACAGAGACACTGTGTCAAAACAAAAAAAAAAAAAAAGAAAAAAAACAAGGGAAAGGAAAGAATGAAATTCTGCTTTGTAAGTAGGACACAGATATTAGCACCTAATTACAATCCTACAATAAAGAGCCAGTTTCTTAGACAAATGATTGATTACAGGACAAGGAAGGGGAAAACCAACAGTTTGGAAGATTATATTATAATGCCAGAAAATAGTCAGAGGGGAACCTCAAAAGGACTTGGCAGTCAACTTGAAGGTGTTTCCAATGGCCAAATAATTAAAACAATGAAAAAATCATCCATAGAATAAAAAGCTCATGTGTTGCTAATGATTTAAGCAATTTAATAAATGAATGTTCAGAAGGTGATAACAGTTACTTAAGTCAGAATTTCTATTAGTTTAGAAAGAATGTGGACTAGACAGTCACCATTATGCAGATACCACATTAACAACTACATAGGCAAGAAAGATTGAGTTGCTAGGTAATAGGCAAAAGGAAAAACCTGGCAGGTTTATTTATGACTTTAACTAAGTGATCAGAAATAAAGTATATATCACTACTACCTACATGTTGTGATACACTAGGAAGAGCAGCACATCATCTTATTGTCAAACTTATAAACTTGATCTAATCATAAATGTGCTGAAATAACGGACTAGTACTCTCCAAGTAAGTTAAGGTCAGGAAAGACAGTTTGAATAATTATCACAGGCTGAAGACAATCGAAGAGATATGACACTAAGTGGGAGATCCTACATGGATCTAGAGAATTCAAATGAGATCTCTAGCTATCACATCTTGACTTTCTGCATTTTGAGTCTTATGATTTTTTGTAAAATGATAACATTAGGCGAGCTAATAAGAAGATAACTATGCTCTACTATTTTTCCAGCTTTCTCTAAGTCTAAATAAATTCAAAATAAAATCTTTCCTGCCATAAGCTGCTATAAAACTCCCTTTGTAGAAGCTAAATGCACAGGAAAGAATTCCTAAGAAAATCTCCTCATCTTGAAAGAGTCTCAGGTGGCCTCATATCTCAAAACATATCTCAACTTCAAACAGATGCAAAGGAGAGGTAAAGAGAGTTATTCATGCCAGGCAGTGGTGGCACACAGCTTTGATCCCAGCACTCAGGAGGCAGAGGCAGGCGGACCTCTGAGTTA
>NC_022032.1:928416-936140 GCF_000317375.1 Microtus ochrogaster | reverse complement strand
GCTTCAAACAGTGACAATAGGATGGTACAAGGGTAGCTGAAGGAAGAACTATCAGTGGCTGTAAACTGTGATTGAGTCCCTTTTCACCTCTAAGCAGACATTACCAAATATCCTACAAGTGTCAAACATAGGAAATTACAAATCAAAATTAAGAGTTCAAATAAGAATCTATGGGCATGTAGTAGGGAAAACGGGGGTGCCAACTAAACTGAAATAGTCTCTGTCACTGCAACCTACTGAGTTACTTCTCTGGACCTTTCTTCTTTCTAAAACAGAAAATGGGGTCACAAAAAGTTACCTAGACTGGCCTTGAATTCACTTTGTTCAGGCAAACCTTGAATGATCCCTGTCTCTCAGGATGCCCAGGAAAGTTGGGATTATAGTTCTATGCCACTAGACAAAGCTTGACATTCTCTTTTAAAATTGTAAACATATGATCAAATGGTTCTTTATGGAAATCTAACCAAAGAACAGTTATATCCCAGTCAGTATCTCTTAAAGAACAAGTGTCAAAAGAATCTAATAGCATTAAGCCATACCTTATGATTTGGGTACTTATTTGGTTTGAATAAATCATATCTAAGTCTAGGGCCCTGAAAAGCACTGAGCAGAGTTACAGCCAATACATTCTAATACAATTTCATTTTCTTCTTTAAAGGAGAGATCTCAAGATACCACACGAGCTAAGTACTTTAGCTTCTAGCTAAAGAGAAGCAAGTACTTAAACATAAACCATTTCATCCTGCATAGACACTGCAATGTTGAAAATAAGTGGAAATAAATTTTAAAAATGTTAATAAGTTTAACAGAAAGTATATTCTACCTTTAAGATGTCAGCTGCCTATACAATCTCAAAATAAAAATCAGTTATTTTCTTCATCTTAACAGCAGATAAAATGTGCTTTCACTAATACCCTTTTTCTCAGGGACGTTATATGATTTTTCAGAAAGGATTCTCACCTTTTGGCATCCGTGTGAGTGGCGGATCACAACACTCCATGTGAAAACCTCGGTCACATGAGTCACAAAAGAGCATGTTATCCTTTTAAAAAAAAAGAAAGAAAAGAGAAAGATAGTTTTACTTAACCTTAGGAGACAGAAAAATTTCAGGACTTGTTAAGCCTGGGAAGCTTCAAATATTACCATATTAAAACTTTCCTTAATTAGTATTAACTCAGGAAACAGTCTGAGTTAGCAAAAAGTTTCACTTCATTCAATCTTGGTGAAGAACTACAGGTTCAATATTTTTTAGTACATTCATAGACAGATAAGAGCTAACCCCAATCTGTCTTAATAAAAATCAAAAGGATGACTTGTATTTAGGAAAAAACACAATAAATAATTCATAAATCAATACCTCTATAGTGCTCAAAAGAATTGGGAGTTTTCTTGAAAACAGTTTATGTCTCTGCAAATACATGGTCAAGCTGCTTTACAAATCACCTCGGAGCAGCCTACACTCACGTCGACAGTATTCCAAACAAATGGTCTCTACCTGGAAAGGGCTACTGAATGGAATAGCCAGAGCAGAGACAAGACACTCACTGCATTTTTGCCTTGATCACGACAAGAGCTGCACGTTTTACACTCGATGCACTGCCACCTTAAGGCCTTCACTCTCACTGTCAGTTCTGTGGAAAACTTTAAACAGGATGGATGACCTAATAAAAGAAAAAAACTTCAGTGATGAAAAATCAAAAGTTATTTTGTAATTATACTATATAAATGGTACAAAAATGGCAATTATCTTAACTATATCAGATAAAGAAAGATACTCCTGGAAGCTTGCCATACAATGTGTCATCAAGACTTGGCACTCCAAGTCAGTTTTCCTAAAACCAAACAGGATTTAGCACATCTGCCCACATTGTAAGCATAAAAATCATATCCAAACTTGTACTGAGCCTGCATCAAAGTAGTATGTTTGTACACATGCTAGTAATTATATAAATACAAATATGCCCAGGCCACCTCTGAAAAAAACACACAAAAACCTATTTATACACATTTTGGTAACACTCTAGCAAACAGAGCTGTAAATATTTTAAAGAACGATTTTGGCTCACATTTCTACCCATTTTTATGTCTCATTTTAAAAGTGTTTTCAATTATTTGAGGGTGGATACATGTGTGTCAGAGTTGGAATATAGAAGTTGGAGGGCACTTTTGGAGTTAGTTCCCTCCTTCCACCTGTACATGGGTTCTGATGGGTTACCAGCTTTCAGAGAGAGTGACTTTACTTGCTAACATCTTGCCATTCCAAATACAATTATTGTTGGTGGTATTATTATTTATTTACTCACTGTGTGTGAGTACATATGTGAGTACACACAGGCATGAACAAAGTCAAAGGGCAGTTTACAGGAGTCGGTTCTCTCCTGCATCAAACTCAGGCTGTCTGCTTGGTGATAAATTCCCTACCCACTGAGCCATTTCACTGGCTATGATCTCATTGTTTAATGGGAACAGTTTAGCTTCATAATTTAAAAATATAGGATAAAAAGACCAAACCTTAAACAATTACATACTTATGATTTAAGCTACAACTAAAAGAAAAGTAGCATTTCTCCTAGGATGAGCGACAACAGCAGCTGGAGGGAGCGGCAGTGGGAAGGAAGGGATGGAGTCTACTCCCACAAATCAGGATCACGTTGACTCTCCAGTTTTCAGACTCAGCTACATTTGTTCATGTTGTGGGATATTTTGGTTGCACTCTGACACTCTCGAGGCTTTATCTCAAATCAGAGGGCAGGACTAGCTACTAGCTGATTGAAATTAGCCACAGAGGTTTTGGAGGACCCAGACCATATAGACACAGGAAGTAGTAGGGTGGAGCTTAGATTCTAGGCCCTTTGGGATCAAGGAAGGATAGAGAAAAAGAGTATGTCACTGGTCACTTCTCCACTGCTTCTCCAATCAATCAGGGTTTTACCCCAATATCTGACTCCTGAGTTTTCATTGACAAAGAAATAATTAGATCAATGTTTTACTTCCAGTGCTTTAACAGTAATCTTTCATCTTTTCCCCATTTCTAAAGAATCGATGAGGTAGTAAGCTTGTCATCAAAACATGGACACTGAAGAAAAGCAAGAGAGGAAGTGTGGCCTACATACATGATCTCTAATAATAGCCATTTTCATGTTTTACTTTCCTTCTAAAACTAGCTGAAAGTCACAGCTATAGAACGCAGAATGTGTAGTTTGTTTTGCTTTTTATTATTTAATTCTAGTAAACTTCATGGTTTTATTCTTTAAACACATTATACAATACTTATTTGATAAGTGATCACCCCCATGACCATTTCCCTATTGTTAAATACTTACTGGTTGGTTTTTCAACCGGACACAAACCTATACATATCTTGGAAGAGAGATTCCAAAGTGAGAAAATGCTTCAATAGGACTTGTCTGCAGGGCAAGTATGTGGGGTGCTATCTTGATTAATAATTAATGTGGTAAGAGCATCACCCTGGGCAGGTGGTCTCTAGGTGCTTTAAAAAGGCAGGCTGAGCCAGCCAGTAAGCACTGTTCCCCATGGCCTCTACTTGCGTTTCTGCCCTGACTTGTTGCAATAATGGACTGTGATGTAAGCCCCCTTTCCCTCACAAGTTCTTTCTGCATGGTGCTCGATCCCAGCAATAGAAACCTTAACCCTAGACATCATGGCTACAGGTTTCTCACTTTAAATTAACACTATGAGGGTGGGGGAACCTCCCAGAAGGAAGACTGGTGAATGCAATGACATTTTCAGTTGTACTGGTTTAAATGTATGGGTAAACATTTCCAAGTCATGCTGTAATGTCCAGTGCCAGTAACCAAGTATGAACACTTCATTGCACTTCACTCGAGTATGCACTGAGCTTCCAATACATACTGTTTTAAACTCTAAAACTTAAATTTGGCATGCATTCTTGTCATTCTATAGGTAAAGCTCTTTTTATATGTTCAGCAATTGCTTTCATTTATGTAAGGTGCTTGTTCACAGACTCTTTAGAATTCATGCTTAGAATAAGTATTTTTTTAACTCATATAGCTTTGAATCTTTCCCATACATAATGTAATTATTTTCCCCAAAGTATTCTTGATCTTTTTATTAAGGGTTATTTATGTATTGTTGTGGGATATTTGATCACACTGCGACCCCCGGGTTTGTGTCTGCATTAATTAAATAAAATCAACATTGGGTCAGGAGGCAGAGTTATCAACTAGTTGACAGAAAATAATCATAGAGAATCATAGGGTACTGTAAGACGACAAAGAGATGCATAAGAAGTACCAGGGAGGGACTCAGAGTAGCATGGGTTCTGCAGGAGTGGAGTACACTCTCTATCATAGATGGTGGCAAAGAGAGAAGGCCAACTAGTTGCTACTCAACCTCTCTGAGCTAGCAGGTTTTCACTCCAGCCTTTGTCTCCTGAATCTTACTGATAAACAGAACGACAGAGATTTAATAAAAACTCTACTTGGTGGCAGCAACATGGCTGGTGCCTGGGGGAACAGAATTCCCACCAGGCCAAGGCCTGAGTAGTCGGGCCACTGGCAGAGAAGCAAGCCAGTAACTGCAGAAAAATATTTGTTGGCTAAAACAGCAAGAGATTAAAGTGTAGCCCCTGTGCCTACAGAAAAATAACATGTTTTAAAATATTTTAGAAAATATAAATTTACAGATGTGACTATGCTCATGCTTTCTTCCTTAATCACTGTTATAGCCAGTTTCCAAACTGCCTTTCCCCCCTAAGTAGATGTGTTCTCACAATGAAGTAGGGTTGATCTGTATAACCAATACAATATTGCTGAAATGACAGCGTGGCTTCTACACGGCCGTTACAGAAGATACTCAAGATTCTTCCTTGTTTTTTGTGGATGTGCTCAGAGAAAGCCAGCTGCCATGTTGTGGATATTCACACAGCATCATCTACAGGTCCACATGGCAAAAAACTGAGGATTCTTTTCACCAGGCAACAGCCTTAATTTGCGGGCCAGGTAAATGAGCCATCATAGAAGCTTTAGGTGTATGAAATACCAATTAAAATCCTAAGTATATCCTCATAAGATATCAAGTCACAGTGCCTAGATAAGCCACTTCCAAATTCTCAAGGTACAGAAACAGTATAAAATTAAAATGTCTATCATTGATAAGCTGCAAAGTCTTAGTTTAATTTATTTCTGTAGCAATAAACAACTGCTATTATTATTTTTATAGATTTAAAAAAACTTGCAAGTAAACACACACACACAAAGACAGACAGATCCAAAGTCTACATGTCTCTGAGTATCTATAGTTAAAAGTCACTGGACTGGAAGCTATGGAACTTCACACTGGATTTTACACTTTCACTACCAAATACACTTTTATGAATTTACCCACTATCAAAAGTAAAAAAAAAAAAATAACCATGAAAGAGTTAGTACTGGAAAAACAATTAGCTTTATATTCTCTTTCATAGCTCATAAAATTAATTTCTGAGAAGAGCTCCATTACTAAATAGGAAATCACTGCATTATACAACATGCTGCTATATTTTTATCTAACCACTGTTTTTTTTTATAGCTTTTGTGTTTTACTATAAAACCTACCCAGAGTTCACTTTTGCTTATGGTATTGTACTATTTATGGTCTTTCAGCACTCAAGATTTATTCCCATCTTCTTCTAATGCTTCTATAAATAAAAACTCAAAAGCTTGAGCTGGGATGTAGTTCACTTGGTAGAGCACTTGTCCGCCATGTGTAAAGCCCTGGGTTCCAGTGCACTTCAAAGCAGAAACTTATACTTACAGGCACATTCCCACTTAGACTCTAGGAGTACAATGCATTCTGCCATCTGGGCATGCTCAGGGGATCTTTGAGGCAAAAATGAGACAACAGAAGTCTTCCTTCTCTAGCATTATTTCCTAACAATAAGCAGAGTCATGAAGAAAACAGTGTTCTGGTGTCCTGTAGATAATAATGACAGCCAAATCGGCATCTCAGGACCAAGAACTCACAACTTTTAATAGAGCCTTCCTATTTCCAGTTCTCCCTACCAGAGAAATACAGGACAGCTTTACAGCCTGGTAGTCACTTCTGCAGGAGTCTTAAGCTCCAAAGCCTAACTTATCAGCACTTCCAATGATTTCATAAATACCTAATTCCAACATTAACTTCTTTAAGTATCTACCACAACTTCTGTATTCTGGTCCAAATCCTGACTGTTCCTGTTTAAAACACTGAAAATGCAAACAATGATAAAGACAATGCTGCTTTATTAAAGTTGTCCTGCAACATCTTGTGGATCCCTAAATATACAACGTAGAGTAAGAATCTCTCTGGAATGAGGGTATTAGAAGACTCAGAAAAATCTTTCTATAGGCTCAGGATTTCATAGGTACAATAATCTCCAATGTCATCAAGATGTGACAATCTAGAAAAACAAACCTTCTCTCTTTCTGGTCTATGCATGAAGTCTGAGACAAATAAAGAAAAAAAAAGTAGTGAGGTTGCATGTGTGTGCACACCTGCATACAGCTGCAGCTCCTGAGGAGTCATTCACATGTTTTGAGACAGGGTCTCTTACTGACCTGAGGTCACTAAATCGGCAGGTTGTCCAGCTAGCAAGCCCCAGGGATCACCCTGTCCTCATCCCACAGTGCTGAGATTACAAATGCACACTAGCATACTTGGCTAAATGTTACACTGGCTCTAGGGATTAGATTGGGTCCTCAAGCTTGTGCAACAGCCTGAAGTGTGTTTATTTAAACAAACAAACAAACAAACAAAACACTTTAAACTGACTGCGGGATTTAAACAGGCACTTAATATGAAAAATAAAGATCAGAAAAATATAAGTTCACAGAACATTTACTAAAAACACCTGAAATACTAAAATTAACTAAACATTTCAGCCATTCAAATTCCTCTGTAGTGTAAAAGCTCAACTCAGTTACTGAAAACCAGAATTAAGTTAAAGCACGCTTTTGGCAAAGATAAAAAAAATACCAACTCATTTAGGCAACCTTCTCCTTGTCTTGCAGATGTGTTAGAAGGCAAACAGGAAGCCACATACCACTATTGCCACAGTCTGCGCAGGAGATGAGTTCCTCAGGCTTCTTTTCCCGGTTTTGTTCTTTTGTACCAAGACAGAAACTACAGATGGGTATTGGTTCAGCAACCGGCTGCAGAGAAAAACAGAATTGATTCCACTACTAGTACAATTTTTAGAAGTAACATAAAATTAAAATTAGTTTTACATTCTATTCTGAGTTTACATAACTTTGGGACAATTATATCACTCTTCCTAAAATTCCTACTTAGTAAGTTTTCATAAAGCTTGCCAAGGTGTAGGCACAAAACTAATTATATCTAGGATCGGATCATTATCTGGGATACATGTGATCTGGAAAAACATATACAAAAGCATAATATAAGATAGAACACAGTTAAGTACTATAAGAAACAAGAAATAAACACTACTACTCTATGTAGTACTGGCCTAAGAGAGAAATTCCCACTGTGATTTGGGGGACAAGATAGGGTACATTTAACACTTCCTCCACTCCTGTTAATGAGTACTTAGTAAGCTGGTCAAGTGACAAACACATAAAAAGCAAAGTGTCTATTTCACCTTCAAAGTGCTTCCCTCTACCCCATACTTGAAATGGAGAGAATGCAATACAGTTATTATCAATAGGAAGGACTCAGATGTACACAACGCTAAAGCCAGTTTTAAGTGCAATGCTTCTGTGTAA
>NC_022032.1:907214-927321 GCF_000317375.1 Microtus ochrogaster | reverse complement strand
TACACGGAATTGATGGTTTTTCCCAGGAATAACAGCTAAGACCAAAAAATTAATGTTTTCGTGGCTAGTAAAATCTTAAAAGAGAAACAAATACGGAAAAGTTGGGTATAATATTGACACATTTAAAAATCATTTTAAAATAACAACACAACTGTGGTAATAACAGTGTTGAGTGGAGAGATCAAATGAGAGGTGAACAGCTAGAAGTTGCTGTAATTAATACTATGGGGTAGAGAAGGCTACCACGGCTTTTCCTTAAAAAGGAATAGGGAACAAGAACTAAAGGTGGAGCAGACTTCATATAGGAGTGAAAATTTTAAAAAGTAAACTGTAAAGGCCTAGAACACAGGCAGACTGTAGGTCATAAATATGGGGTTTATGGTATGGCCTCTAATGTCCCACTGCAAGATTTTAAGCAGAGAGGAATGGTGTGGTGGCTATTCTTGGTTGTCAACTTGACTATATCTGGAATGAACTACAATTCAGAAATGGAGGGCATGCTTGTGATGCAGATCGTGAGGTAAGAAGACAACACGGTTTTGATCTACATCTTGAGCCAGAAGACACACCTTAAATATGGACCACACCTTCTGTTAGAAGCAAGGCTTGCCCTCATCTTGTCAGCACATCCACTCCTTCACTGGCACTGGAGCCTACTTCTTTGGGATTCCAGCATAGACAGAAGACCAGCAATAAAGACCCAGCCTCATGGAACTGAGCAACTACTGAAGCCAGGTGCCTTTCCACTGTCAGCTATGTGACATTTGCACCTTTTTTCTTTTCTTTTTTTTTTTTCTTTTGGTTTTTCGAGACAGGGTTTCTCTGTAGCTTTGGAGCCTGTCCTGAAACTAGCTCCTGTAGACCAGGCTGGCCTCGAACTCGCAGAGATCCGCCTGCTTCTACCTTCCAAATGCTGGGATTAAAGGCGTGCACCACCACCACTCAGACATTTGCACCCTTTAAAAGTGCCGGTCAAAGCACAGCTTACTCTCTGGTCTCTCATCTCTCTTATCTCTTGCTCCTCTTGGTCTTTTCTTTCCTCTCTTTTCTCTCGTTTCTCTTCCTCTTGTCAGTCTGCCTCTCTCAAGTCCCCACTCGGGCATGGCCTTTCACTCTTCCAATCTTCCCCAATAAACCCTTTGCACTAACTCTGTTGTGTGTGGTATTTGTTTAGTGGCATACTTTGGCAAGGTCTACCAAAAAGGTACTCACTTTGCCTTTCTTTTTTATTTATTCTTTCATTGCAAGATTCTTGGACTTTTAATCCACAACTAGCCATTATTCATTATTGGATTGTAGCCTGTAAGTCATTCCAATAATTCCCACATATATGGGAACACACACACACTCTTTATATATATATAAAGAATATAGAGAGAAATGTGTGTGTGTGTGTGTGTGTGTGTATATATATATATATATATATATAGAGAGAGAGAGAGAGAGAGAGAGAGAGAGAGAGAGAGGTGTGTACGTGTGTATATTGATTTTCATTCCATAAGTTCTGTGACTCTAGAGAATCCTAACAAATACAGACAGATGGTGGTGGTTTGAATGAGAATGGCTGCCATAGACTCATATATTTAAATGCTTGGTTCCTAGCTGGTGAACTGTTGGGAAGGATTAGGAGCTGTGGCCTTGTGGATGAGGCGCGTCACTGGGAGTGGAGTGGGCTTTGAGATTTTAAAAGCCCACAGTAGTCCCAGTGTCTCTCTCTTCCGACCCATCACTCACCTCACCCTGATGCCTTTGGATCAAGGTGTAGAGCCTTCAGCTACTTCAACAGTACACTGCCTGCTGCCACACTTCCCACCATGATGATATGGAGTATCTCTGAAACTGTAAGAAAGCTCGCATTTCTCTTCCTTGTGATTGTTGTCTCGACATGTATACTCTCACCAGCTCCAACACCATGCCTGAACCTGCCTGCCTGCTGCTATGAAGAGACTCACCTTGTGAAGCTACACTAAATGCTTGCTTTGATAAGCTGCCTTGATCATAGTGTCAATTCACTGTGACAGAAAAGTCACCGAGACAAAAGCATGGCCAAGTTTTTATAAACAACTTTTATGAATATCACACATAGTAAGTATGATATTTAAGTAGTTCTTACAGTGTCACCAACAAGCACTGTCTATGTGTAGTGAGGTTGTCTTTGCAAATGTTTCAGTCTGGTCTCCTTGCTGTCCTTTCTTTCCTTCCAACACCTATAAACATTGGTGCTCCTCATCTTTGACATCCATTTTCCTATTCCTCACTCTCTATTCTTTTCAATCCACTCGATCTGACTGGGTGCTTTCAGTTATCATCTGCTTGTTGATGTCATTAAAATTCTTCTCTAGACCATTGTCTCTACTAATTCTGAACATTAATAGCCAAATCACCATTGATATTTCTTTCAAATAATCACATTTCTATCAATGTTTATTCATTTCTTTAAATTTAAACGTTAACTTTCTAATTAAAACATACAAGTACAGACTGTAAGTGTACTCCCTAAATTATTATGTAATCAATACCCACAGAACCAGCACCCAGGTCACATGAACATTAGACCTCAGCAATCCTTCCCAATATGCTACTTCTTCCTTTCTTCCCAGGGACAGCCATCCTGACATAGCAGTATAGAACTGTGATTGAAAAATAAAATATTGATTGTATTCTGCACTTGGATACCTCATTACACAGAATACAGTGCTTGTGTGGACACCGTAAGAACTACAATAAGAAATGAACACTGTTATAAAGGGAACAGGAAGCAGACAAGAAATCGAAAAAAAAAATGTGGCTTCAATATATGGTATGAAAGGTAAACCCATTTTATAAAGTGGAAGAGTGGATAGAACAGTCAAATATGCAAGTGAACAGGTAGAAAAACAAGTAGGAACACACTACAGAACAAGGCCTATAGCTACTCTTACTTGTGCTTATTAATTCTAAATAAGCTGAATTTCCAGCCATAGTACTCCAAGTACACAACATATATCTAGCAGCTAACAGTAACAAACAACGGTATAGAACGATTTCGTTCCTAGCAAAGGTTTAGGGAAAAGGGTGACTTTTAAAGTGCAAGTAAAGACTGGTTTTAACAATGTAGAGTAGTGCAGAGATAATATGTGCCTTGGGGCAGGAATAGTAAAAATGGGGAAAGCTGAACATGCCATTTCTTATAGTTTTACTTATTTCTGGAAAATAAGAAATAAAATTGGGGCTAGATTTTTACTTCAGTGGTAGAACACTTCCCTGGGTTCAGTCCTCAGCTTCAGGAAAAAGGAAAGAGGGGAGGAAGGGAGGGAAGTCAACTGCTAAAAGTGTGTCATGAATCAGCTAGATGGAACATTCTACAACACAAGAAAAGAATGATAGAAGAATTTCAGAGATAAGACTAGCTGAAGCCAAAAAGAACCTAACAAAAACATTGCCTATCAAAATGGAGAACGGAGGAGTTGGGGAGATGGCTCAGTAGTTAAGAGAGCTTACTTTACAACAACCAGAATTTGGATTCAAGCACCCATAAAATAAGCCAGGTATTCTGCAAACACCTGTTAATTACAGCTCTGATGTCCTTTTCTGACCTCTACACATACTCATACACAGGTTCACACAAAGATATACACACACAATAAATACTTCTTTTAAAAATGGAGAACGGACACATATTTCTAATCAAGACAACACCAGAAAAGCATGCATCAATAAAGAAAACAGAGGAAAGAAAGGTGGAGTCCTTGCAGAATAGCCTCCACCTCTCTGCTACAACAAAGGGCAACATCACCGGCCAGGTATGGCAATAACTGCTCTTACCCTAACCCCTGAGGCAGAAGAATCAAGAACTGGAGGCCAACCTGAGGTACAGAGCAAGAACCTATCTATACATACAGCTAGACAGACAGACAGATACATAATAGATCTATTGTGTATTAATGTAATTTTGTCATTTGCAACATGGATTAAACTGGAGGACAGTACATAAAGTGAAATCACCCAGTACAAACTGGGCTTTGTTTACCACAAGTCAAATTTACTGAGGTCATTCAAATGTATTCATTCAAGCAGTGTGTGGGACATTACAAACTGGCTGCCTTGTTACTTGTTCCTTTAAGGCAATGATACATGACTAAACCTGCCCTGGGTTCATGAGAGGGTGGGTGAATATAGGCAACATGAAAGCAGCAGGAGACGAGAGAGACTAGAGGACTCAGGGATCAGGAAGGGAAGGGAAGGGGATGGAAGAAAAGTTAGTAACAATGTGTGTGGGACTAGAGAGACGGCTCGGGTTAAAAACACTGGCTGTTCTGAACCCAGGTTCAATTCCTAGCTCACAACTGTCTGCAACTCTAGTCCCAGAGGATTTGGTGCCCTCTTTCGGCCTCTGTGGAGATCAAGCACGAATATCTTACATAGACATACGTGGGGGTGGGGGGAACCTACATATACACTTACAAAAAGAAAAGAAAAATGTATGTTTTGAAACTAATTATTGTGTATGTTAACTTAAAATGTTTTTAATTTGAAAAAACAAAATTCAACATGCAAAATAGGAGGAAAAGTACATGTGTATGTACAAAACGACATAACAAAAGAAAGTAGTGTGATATACTGACCTATTGCTTCAGATCAAGTAAAAAATATTTTTTTAAAAGAACACAAACAGAAGAATATTTTAAGCTTTCCAAGTAAGACTCTACAACCAAGACTTCGATTCTCTTGTATCATCACTGAGACAAACTGAACAGCACTGGTAATTCATAAAGGTCTACAAGAAACCAGACAATATGCTATATAATGACTGTTCATAGACCTGTCCAAGCATAATCCTTGTACCTTACTGTTCCCATGATTTATATAAAAGTAAACTGATTCCTGCAGCTAAATTTACACTCCATTAAGCACAGCAGCCAGAGTGAACCCGTTAAGAGTTAAGTGAAGTATGTGATTTAGTTGCCTCAAACCATCTAGAACAAGTCTCCGTTGCAGATTAAAATGCCAAGTGAACCACAAGACACTGTGTGACCTGCAGCAGCCTAACTCCAAATCCTACCCACCACACACATCTGACCTCATCACCTACTGCTCTAACCTCCAACATCCCCCTCCATCACCTCTGCTTCCGTTTTCCTCACAAGTCAGGAAAACCTGAGCAGAGCCTCTGATCTGCTCTCTTCTATATAGACTGCTGGTCTAAATCTCTCTGATCTCTACTAGAGTCTTGTCAGTAAGGCTTTCTCTAACACCCTAATAAACACGTCAAAGCAATCCACCCGCCATAATAATCACAAGGGCCTTCCTTGCTTTACTTATTTCCTTAATTCTTTTCATTAATTAATATGTGTATGGTTACCTAACTGACATCTGTCAACTACTGTAAACTCTATAGAGGTTTTGGTTTTTATCTGTTTAACACAATACATTACAAATGCTGACAACAGTGCACAACAAATAATAAACACTGCATACATATACTATAGAATACCTGGCAGAACAAAAACAATAAAAATAGTACTTCATATGGAAAGAAAAATGAAACACAGAATACTGATGCGTGGGTGTTTACAGAGTCCTCTCACAATGATGTCATAGCCTGGACAACCAGGTGAGGCTTCCTCACTACCACTCACCTCTGGTGCGCTCTCTGAAGCACTGGACTCTGGGAGTACTCCAGTTGTACTTTATGTCTGCTGTTTATGTCAGGGCTTCCTTTCACTGTGACCTCTTTTGGCCCAAAAAAATTTTTAT
Source organism: Microtus ochrogaster (assembly GCF_000317375.1). NCBI lineage: Eukaryota > Metazoa > Chordata > Mammalia > Rodentia > Cricetidae > Microtus > Microtus ochrogaster. The sequence continues at coordinate 921,585 of NC_022032.1, read as the reverse complement.
ACAAGCCCAGTTATATAGACATAAAAAAAGATATACAAATTATATTTAGTAATAGTAAATCATAATGAAATTTAAAATAGTTCTTTGTATTTTACCATTTATTAAAGATGAAAGTAAATTTGTATAGTAAAATGGATAGGTTTATTTATTTTTTTACATAAATAATTAAATCTTGGATGGATGTCTGAAAGTGCAAGGCACAGTGCCTCTTCAACGCTGTTCAAAATCAACCAATACTACAATTGTGAAAGTACTTTTTTTTTAACCTAAATACATAGTACAAAATGTCAGAAGTATGATTAGGGCCATTTATAAATTAGAGAAATTCTGTCTTAAACCAAACTCAAAATTCATTTAACTTTTATGAACTTTGTCAGCAACTCAAATAGTAATCTTAAAAAACAACCACTCTGACACAACACAATCCAAAGATAGAGTTTTGACACTCACATGAAGAAGAATGACAACAGGTACACACTAATGGTGATTGTTTTCCACAAATAAACCACTATGTCTCTGTACCAGTAGAAAATGTTTTAACTGAATTTGGTAAAAACACTGGAGTTCATAACTGTTTTTCAAATGTGAGCTGAGGCATTCTGGGTAATGTTCAGTGATGCTGTTGAGGCAGTGCACAGTGCTCATCTTGTAGGTTCAGAACCAAGGACACAGGGAAATTGTACAATGTGATACAGGTGAGCAATACCACAAACATTTGGTTTATTACACATTTGATTTTCATTTAATTTTTGTCTGTTGCACATTCAAGACAGTCCACTGTTACTGTATTTTTTAAAGCCCCACATTCAGTTATATGACATTATGGGGTTGCACCAAGTATAAGATGTTGAGCCACTTTTTATAAAGATGCACTGCCCCTTTAAGCACATGCTGAGATATTCCCAATAGACACCAGATGGCAGCATTGAAACAAACACATGAACTTTTGAAACCATCTTTGAAAAACACACAATAAAAAAACTAATCCAGTGACTTCGATTATTTGAAATTTATAGCATGAAATATATCTTACATAAGGGGCATTTTTGAGACCTCCAAATTTATCATGAGATACAGTCTTTTTAAAGCCTAGTGAAAATTAGAATAAAGAAAATATATGAACAGGTATTCAGGAAGAGCCTGTCTCAAGACAAAAAGACATTCAAGAAGTACCTAATTCATATAACAATGATACTGACAAAGACTAGTAACACTAACATGAGACAATAGATGATTGTGGTGGTTTGAATGTAATTGTTCCTCATAAAGCCATAGGGGTGGCACTATTCGGAGGTGTGGCCTTGTTGGAGGTAGTGTGTCACTGTGGGGTGGGCTTTGTGGCCTAAGCTAGGCATAGTGTAACAGTTCACTTCCTGTTGCCTGCAAATCAAGATGTAGAATTCTCAGCTCCTTCTCCAGCATCATGTCTGCCTGCCTGCCTACCATGTTTCTCGTCTCTGAAACTGTAAGCTGCACCCAAATGAAATGTTTTCCTTTATAAGAGTTGGGGCGGGCGGTGGTGGCACACGCCTTTAATCCCAACACTCGGGAGGCAGAGGCAGGCGGATCTTTGTGAGTTCGAGACCAGCCTGGTCTACAGAGCTAGTTCCAGGACAGGTTCCAAAGCCACAGAGAAACCCTATCTCGAAAAACAAAAAAAAACAAACAAACAAAAAAAAAAAGAGTTGCTGTTGCCATGGTGTCTCTTCACAGCAATAGAAACCCTAAGATAATAATGAATGCACCATTCTTCCAGACCTGAAGCAAAGTATCTATAAGACATGCAAACAATGTTGGACTAAATTACTAAAACTCATTTTTAAACCAAACGGTATATCATAAAAAGCCACTTTGAACTTCATTTTTTTTATTAGGTACCTAAGACCAGCAAATTCAAGAAATGAGAAGTAGAATGCAGATCCTGGGTCTGAGGCAGAGGTCATTGGTTAATGGGTAAAAGGTCTGAGATGATAAAAAGTCTTAGAAATGAACAATGATCATTATGGTTCCACGACATTCTGAATGAACTAATGTATTTATGTAGTGTACATAAAGATGGCTAAACCACAAAATCTTATTCCATGTATATTTTAGCACAGCAACAAAGAACCACAGCTGGTTTATCATGTTCTTACGAAGCACATGATTTGAGTACACTACAAATTGCCCTCACTTTGACCCCTGTATTTTTACCTACTGCTGTGACACCCTTTCCCTATGCTATCTTATATGTGTACTGCTGACTGGATTTAGAAAAGCAGCTGAAGTGCTCCACAAAAATCAAAACAATTTAAACCAACTATTAATAGTTAAAATTTTACTGAAATTAAAACTTCACTATTTCATACTTATTATACCTACATAAAGGCTGAATTTTCTTATCCAGTTACATAGAAAATAACTCACCTTAACAACTTCATTGCAAGTCAAGTCTAAGAATCAAAAATCGTGCATCAAGTAATGCTCGTTATCAAAGATCTATCTCTGACACCATTTCTCTTATCTAGTAAGATTACTCTGCATGAACCACCATAAATCTCTCAAATCTCTCCTTAAAGTGACAACCTAGATCCTACCTCTTTGAGTCTCCCAGTGATTTTCAGGACTTTGTCCTGACCATTTCTTCTCCAACAATCAGGTAAATATAACTACAAATTAATTTTCTATCAAAGATATATAATTCATAGAACTTAATTTTTAGCAGATGCAAAACACTGAAAATATCTATTGCCAAAGCATCCTGTTATATATATAATAAATACCTAAAAGATAAAGACTAGGTCTGGACTATTCTCAGGAATGCCATCATGAAGGAAATGAAAAAGATGTTCAAGTTGAGTACTAGGGGGCTGGAGACATGGCTCAGTGGTTAAGAGAGCTTATTGCTCTTCCAGAGGACCTGAGTTTGGTTCCTAACACCCAAACAAGGCAGTTTATAACCCCCGGCCTATAACTCCAGTTCTAAGAGACCAAACACTCTCCTCTGGCCTCCATGGGCATCTACCCACACAGCATCCAAACACAAACAAGCACATAAATAAAATAAGTCTTTCTAAAACAATGAGAGGTGGTGGTGATGGTGGTGGTAAAAACTTGACACCGAAGCACCATGTTCCCCTTTAGCCAGGTTAAGTCTTCAATCTCCGTTTTACTGAGCAGTCCACTTCCTCCCTATAATCACCTTCCACAGCTTCAGCTCCTTCCAAATCCCTTTTGACAGTTTATGTCACACTCTTTAATTCTTCCAATCACACCATCATCACCTTGAGTATTAAATGTACTAAATGTACTAAAATGAGACTTTCTTGAAATTAGATTACAGTGTCAGAGAACAGTGTTTATTTCCAAAGAGGTCATTCAGTTATGTATGCAAAGCCTCTCCACTAGATTCTATAATCTGGGGAACTGTAATTAGGTGTAACTAAATTGAATTAATTTTATCAATAATTTATTCAAGAGCATCAACATTCAGATACAATGGTAAGATTGGTGGCAAAAGAAAGTCAATTAGATTAGTAAAGATCAATTTCAGCTTTCATTTTTACTATATATGTCAATTTATAAATTTAGATTAAGTAATCATCTAACAGTAAACTAAATGACTTTTTATTACTTAGTTGGGTGACAAACAATAATAGAAATGCTTGTCAAATTTAATTTCTTTAAACATTTTTATTACATTTATTTACTGTGTGTGTACACATGTGTACACATGCCACCCTTGGACACAGACAGAGAACAACAGCCTTTGGGAGCTGTTCTCCCTCTTTGAGGCTGAACTCAGACTGTCAGGCTTGGCAGCAAGCACCCTTGCCTGCAGAGCCATCTTGCTGGCCTGCTGAATTTAAACTGAATCCTAGGAAGCTGTGGCGGCTTATCTTCCGAATGCTTAGGGATTATCTGAGAGCTGTTTTCTGTCAGTGACACCCCATCTTCCTCAGTCATCCAAACAGGTTTTCCAAATGATGATTCCTTTGTTCTCATTTCTACTTCAGTTTCTTTTATATACCTGACTCTTGAGGTTTAACATGCAATCTCTTATATGTACTGACACCCTTGGCTTTATGTCCTAACTGTTTTCTACACACTGCTGTCAGATTAATCCTGAAATGTTTTACCCAATTACTCACAAGGCTCAACCTAACATTCCAATAACTGCTACATGCTAGCATCCAATCCCTTCTCCAAGTACCAAGCTCCCTAGCATTCCATCTTCCTCCACTCCTAATCTACTCACCTGTTTACAAAGGGTTCTGCTGATTTCAGTCTTGATATCTGGAACTTAAACTGTAAGCCTGGCTGGCCTTGGACTTGCAATCACCTTCTTGCCTCTGCTTCCTGAGTGCTGAGACAGGCTTGAATCACCACACCTGGCCTTATGTTCTTTCTCCAAATTATTTTATCCCTTCCTTGGCAGTCCCTTGTGTCCTTCCCTCGAGAATCAATTGGAGTATTGCTTAGAGACACACTGGGTTCTCCCAGTTCTAGCATTATTCTGGACAAGACATCTCTTTAGTATAAAGGGGTATGATAACCGACACACTTAACCTTTAAAGTAATCTTGAAGACTGAGATAACATTAGAAATTACCTACTTGAATACAAGAGCATTAAGAAAAGAATATTTCTACGCTAAGATACACATACATATAAATATACGAACAAACACATTCCTAATGGCTTAGGAGGAGCAAAATACTACTAAGCAAGACCTTCGTGTTCATGGCAGTTTAAAAAAACTGCAATTCTATGCACTTAATCCACTTGAACAAACTGATGAGCAGCACCACTTTTCTCAAGGTTTACCAAGAATAACTGCTGATCATGCCACAAGCTTGAATTACTATGAGGCCAAAAAGTATACACACAGCTACGATTTTAGATACGTACTGCCAAACTGAATTTTCAAGAGGCTACCCTCACATCAATACCGAATGTATCAGCTATAAGATCCTGTCTCGTTTCCTGCTCACCCCTCTGTTGTCAGGGTTTTCTGTCCTGCCCAATTCCCGCAATCATTAAGTCCCAAAGAAATCACACAGAGGTCTACATTAGTTATAAACTGATTGGCCCATTAACTCAGGCTTCTTATTTAACTCTTATAACTTATATTAGCCCATTATTCTTGTCTATATTAGCCACATGGCTCAGTACCTTTTTCAGCGAGGCAGTCACATCTTGCTTCTTCTGTGGATAGATCAGGACTGCCAAGGAATGGGCTTCCTCCTTATCAGAATTCTCCTGTTCTCATTGACTTGCCTCTACTTCCTGTCTGTTTGTCCCGCCTATACTTCCTGCTTGGCTACTGGCCAATCAGCATTTATTTAAAATATAATTGAAAGAATACAGACCATGGTCCCACACCACCCCTCCACATTATTCATTATGCTCTATATACTCTAGTTTTCCTCTGCCAGATGCCTTTCTATTAGTCATCATGAATAGAGCATGCACGTGCGCATACACGCATACACACACACACACACACACACACACATGCATGTGCACAGATATAAAGATGAAGAAAAGGCAAATGTGCTCCTTCCAGTCTATATTATAGTCCTACAAGCACATCCTACTATTGGACCTTTTGCTAGCATTTGTAGCCATCTATAGTCTCAGCTTTTCTCAGGACTAGACTCATCATGTTCACAAATACTGCCATTTGTGGGAATATAGTGGGGCAATATATTCTCATAAGGCAGTGCTGTCACCTAAGACCATCAGAAAACACAGATATTTGCATCACAATTCGTAACAGTAGCAAAATTAGTTATAAAGTAGCAATGAAAATAATTTTACAGTTGGAAGCACCACAGCATTGAGGAACTGTATGTATTAAAAGGTTGCAGCATTAGGAAGGTTGAGAATCACTGTCATAAGGAGCCCCAGCATTGTGGGGTCCTTTGTCCAAGCCTTTGGAAGCAACCAGGCAGTGGGTCCTCTTCACAAAGTTGAGACAGCGCCGTGTAGCTGCTTCTCCAACCACTGAAAAACTCAAACTTCTCTCTTGGTTCCCTCATCCAAAGAGGTAATAACTGCTTCAGTAAATTAACACCTTCTCTGTGTTATTTCAGTGTTCCTTTTCTTTTCATTTCAGATCTATCTGCTTTATCAACTCTCTATACTACTCTCTCCCAAGAAATGTCTAGTGTTGACTTGCATTTCTCTGGCTAGGTCTGGACTGGTATACTGTTAGATATCTTAATACCTTGGCATACCTAGTCTTTAGCATCAATTTAACTGGATTCAGAATGAACATAAAAAATATGCCTTTGGGCATGTCTATGAGGGTGTATCCACAAAGGTTTACCTGAGCATGGAAGACCCGTGTGACCATGAGCAACACCATTCCTATAGTCTCGGGTCTAAACTGTATAAAAAGGAAAAAGTTAGCTGAACACCAGCATTCACTCCTGGGCCTTTCTGGCTGAGGACGCAATGTTATCACCTGCCTCCAGTTCCTGCTGATACAACTGCCTTGCCATGATGGACTGGGAGCCCAAATGAACCTGTTCTGCAAGCTGCATATGCAACTAAAGCAGCATACTCATCTATTTGCAGGAAGTCAGCAAACCAAACTGCCTTTCCTTTAAAATGCATATGTTGAAGTCCTAACTCACAGTATCTTTCTGTATTTGGAAACAAAATCTTTAAGAAAGCAATTAAAGCTAAATGAGGTCAAAGGACAGAGTCCTGATCTACCAGGACTGATGTCTCTTAGGAGGAAGAAACACACCAGGAAGTAGTGGTATATGCCTTTAATCCCAGCACTCTGGAAACAAAAGCAGGTGGATCTCTACGAGTTCAAGGCCAACCTGGTCTACAGAGCTAGTTCCAGGACAGGCTCCAAAGCTACAGAGAAACAGATACCCTGTCTCGAAAAACAAAAAGGAAGAAACACTACAAGAATATAAGCATAGAAAAATGCCATGAGAAGTCATAGCAAGAAGACATCAATCTGCAAGGCAAGAAGTCTCAACAGAAACAAACTTCATCGGGCCCTCATTTGAATTTCTAGCATGCAGAACCATGGTAAAACAAATATCAGCTGTTTGAGCCACCTCGTCTATGGGATTTGGATATGGCCATTTTAGCAGACTATAAACTTAATGAACTCATATCATACTAGTCTCATCTTTAATGTTACCTCCATCACACACCATTAAGCCATTGTACTTAAAAGGATTCTGAGGTAGATGCTGAGAAACAAAGCTGTAATAAAGCCAACTCCCTGTTCTTAGCTCATATACTGCAACTGAAAGAATAGTGCAGACACACTAAGTGTGTGATAGCATAGCATGGACCATTTTAAGGAACAACTCAAGGTGCCCCACTGAACCTATTCAAGATACGGCTGTCCCAAACTATTGCAAACACAAAGGACTGGAACTGGGTCGTGGGGAGAATCTCATGTTATTTTCTAAAGAACTACGAAGCTTCAAATATGTATTATTATGTATGTGAGTGTTTTGCCTCTGTGTATGCAAGTGCACCACATGTGTGCTTCTCCAACTGGAGTTACAGAAGGTTGTGAGCTGCCATGATAGTACTGAGAACAAAATCCAAGTCCTCTGCAAGAGCAGCAAATGTTCTTAACCACTGAGTCATCTCTAGCTCCATCAATTATAAAGCTTTTTAAAGACTAAGAGTTTAACCTGTCATTAAGCTTCAGGAAAGAATAACAAGTTGGGGTTTTGTTTTTCTTTTAAAAGCAAAACAAAACAAACCCAATAACCTTTGGTTTTGGTTTTGCTTTTTCTTTAAAATCACTAGCGGTCTAATATTCTGGATATTCAACTTTATTAGCAATCTTGAAAATAAGAATCACAACTGTCTTCCTTAATGCAGTAACAGTGAACAAATGAAGCAGTTTCAGCTCTGCATAAGGCTATGCCTGATGCGAACCAGCAGTTACAGTTCTGTACTTCTGCACTGGGGTGTGGCTCCATGGTAGAGGACTTACACTCACTACTTCCAGAAATACAACAGAAATCAAATCACTTCTATATATAAACAGAATTACATAGTAGCCTTTGGCCCCTTTCCCATAGCACAGCACATCTGACATTTACTCATGGTAATTGCTGTATATCAGTTTGTTCCTTTTTGTTGTTAGTAACACTCTCTATAAGAACAGACAACAGTTCATTTATCTATAGTCTAGATGAGAAACATCAATAAATAAAAGTTATTTTCAAATTTTGGTTCTTATAAATTCAACCACAGTAAATATTTGCATTTTAAACATCAGTAGTTTCCTAAGCTGTCTTCAAAATTCTTTGAGAAAATAGCTTTCTTCCAAAAAAAATTTTTTTCAAAACAATTTGAGTTAATTATCAGTACCTTATCTTTTCTACACACACGAGCATACTGTATGTCAACATAATATCAAATTAAGATTCTTCTTTCAGACTTAAATATGTTCCTCCTTCTTCATGCACAACACAAAGCCTTAAGGGGTTAACAAGTTAAAACGTGATGACAGTGGCTTTCAAAAGAAAAGCCAGGGTGCTGTAAAGATGGAGTGCACAGTGATGTAATGCTCAGTAAGGAAAGCCTGACAAATGAGGCTGTACACCTACAGAGATCAGGGAAGGAGGCTGAAGCAGCCAGCTTGGTTTCACACTGCCAATATTTTGGCAGACGTTAAATTTCTTCTACTGTTTTTCTAACCAGAAGTTTATCTATGTAAAATCACCAGATCTAAAAGTTGAAAGGAGGAGCAAGAATAGAAAAGTTATCTTCCAGGAACCCCTATGTGCACATTGGTATGGCACAAAGATGTCTACAAAGATAACATGCTGCACAGACTCCAATTCTGCAAGTCTATGTGTACACAGATGCATGGCTCCATTGAAGGCACAATTGCAGAAAAGGGAACTGTCACTGGGGGGAAAAAAACCCATAATTAAAGTCTTGCCTCCCAAATAAAGAGTCCCTACTAAAACTGTTCTCAGTCCTTGGGAGAAAAAGATGAGAGTTCTAGCCTGATAGAGAATAATTTCTGCAAAAAAAATCTGACCTGATCTGCCAGCCCATCTAAAGCACATGCCACAGAAATAAATCAGTAATGTTTCTGAGAAGAGTATTCTATCAAATAACAATTATAAAAATACCTAATGTACATCCACCACTTTCAATTTTTCATTGGGGAACCAACACTGACTTTTAATAAACAGTCCAGATATTTAGTAACATAGTCTTGTCTCTACCTAAGAAAGACTCCTGTTCTAGCACTCTGCTGCGCATCTGTAGCCTATGTACAAACGTGTGTGCGCATAATAGTTATATTGAAAGCAAAACCGTAATCTAGGCTATAAAATTAAGAGCTCTGAATTTGGAGCTCACAGAGTTTTATTAGTTTCTATAAATGAACACTCTACCAACATATATCTTAGCTATCCCAAACACAATACAAAATCACACTTGCAGTATTTTAAGAAACCAGTTAATTTTATTTTATTGAGAAAGGGTCTCATGCATCTCCCCAAAGTCACTGTGTAGCCAAGGGTGCCCTTGGACTTCTGATCCTCTGCCATTCACCTCCTCAGTACTGAAATTACAGGAATGTACCATCATACTCAGCTTACATGGTAGCAAACCCAAGTTTTGGGCCTTCTTGGAAAGCCCTCTACCAACTCAATTATTACCTCACCCCTTTTTTGAGCTAGTCAATTTAGTCTAGTCTAAAACCCCCAAACACTTTAAGATCATAATGCTGTCATTTCTAAAATTACTACAACATCTGGGGCAGGAGAGATGGCTCAGCACTTAAGGACTATGTACTGCTTTCCCAGAGGACAATTTGGTACCCAGGGGCGGCTCACGAGTACCTGTAACTCCAGCTCCAAGGGATCTAATGTCCTCTCTGGCTTCATGGGCATTGCACTCACATACACTAACCCACACTCAGACGCGCACGCGCGCGCACACACCCACACCCACACACACACACATAATTAATAAAATAAATCATTTTTAATGGATGTGAGTGTTTTTCCTGCATATATGTGCAGATGACACTGAATTTCCTGGAACTGAAGTTCTGGATAACTGAGAGTTGTGATGTGGGTGCTGAGAATCAAACCCAGGTCTTCTGAAGGAGCAGCCAGTACTGTTAACTGTTGAGTCCTTTCTCCAGATCCCCAAATAAGCAATTTGTTTAAAAAAATAAATAAATACCCCCAAGAATAGACCATGAAAAACAAACAGGAGATAGTGTTGAGATAAGGATTTATTTATAAGTAACTTTTATTTTACAACAGCACAGTTCTTATGTTCATAGTAGCCTCAACCCAGATTAATTTGGGTCCTCTTTCATATCAATAAATCAATAGCTAACGGTGGTAGATACCCTGGACAGAAAATAAATTCTCTAATCCTAATTCTTCAACTACAGAGATGTCAGGGCCATTAATCTGCAAAATGGTATATTTGGTATGATTATTCTTCAGGTCTCTGAGTATTCTGAATATACATCAGGGTTCCCTACTCCCAAGTCATCCATAAATCTAGTCAAAGGTAGCCATAATGGGTTATTAGAAAGAGCAATCACAACGAATTGGCAATAGTGAAAGCCAGTGGCCAGTCTAGAGTGGGTACTTTCCAAGCATGTGGACTGAGTTCAGGCTCTAAAAACTTTCAATCCATAGCATCTAGAGATGGAGAATTAAAGTTGAGTTAGCCTGAAACAATAAAAATTTTCCCAAATCAAGTAGGTTCATTACAATTTCAATTGTTAACATCATAATGCCAATCAATTTAAATTCCATTAAGTCAATCTCTCATTATCTTGTTTCATGACAAGAAACAATATATTTAGAATTAATTCTTTACATAGAATATGCATTTGTAAATTCTATTCTACATGGACCCAAATACTACAGCCTAATATGATGAATAAAAGATAAGGTGAGAGTATAAACACACAAACTTGCTGCACAGACACCAAATCACAACGATCTCATTAGGATAATCTGAAACCAACATTTTTAATTCCAAAAATCCTGAAACCTAGGGCTAGAAGTGTGACTCAATGTTAAGGTGCTTGCCATTCAAGTGTTAAGAGTGGAGTATGGATTTCTATGACTCATGTAAAAACAGGGTGAGCATGGAGGCTGGCTAGTAATTAGAGCAAAAACAGAATCCTTAAAGCAAGCTGGCTAGCCAGACTAGCATATTAGTAAGCTCTGGATTTGACTGCAACAAGCTGCCTCAATGGACAGGGTAGAAAGTGATTTAAGAAGATTCCTGATATCAAATTCCAGCTTCCACAGGAACACACATACATACATGAACACACACCACATACATAAGAGAAATGCTCCACCTGCTAACAGTCTCTCTATCACTGTCTAGACTGTTCTAAGAACTTCTAGAGGAAAGAAAATGATCTGTGTCTGAGCTATCTAAGAGAGTAGTCACAAGCCAATGTGGGTTAGTGGTACCGTCATTAAGTTATTTTTAATTAATTTAAAACTAAGTGTAATCAGGTGGTGGTATCACACACCTTTAATCCCAGTACTCATAAGGCAAATCTCTGGGTTCGAGGACAGTTTGATATATAGAGTGAGTTCCAGAACAGTCAGGGCTACACAGAGAAACCCGGTCTTGAATGGATGGATTGGTGGGGGGGGGGGATGAATGGTTAGATAATTAAGATAGATAAGACAGGTAGGCAAGCAGGCAGAAAAATAAAATTAAGTGGCTAATTACAATTATATTGGCACAACTCTACACCAATGAAAGATATCTTAAGACTGCAATTTTCAATTTGAATAAAGAAATATAAAAAATGAACACATGGTATCTATAAAGTTTTAGCTTGCAAATGGCTTTGAACAGAAACTACAGTATACAAAACTCTGAATGCACAGCACTCTAACAAGGTTAGCTTTTAAACCAAGTGTCTCAGATCACATTTCATCATTCATTTTTAAAATAGTTTTTTTTTTGATTTTATGTGTATAAATGTTTTGCCTATATGTATGGATATGCAACTCATGCATTCCTGGTACCTGAAGAGGTCAGAAAAAGGCATTTGATCCCCTGTAACTATAGTCATGGGTGGTTGTGAGCCATCATCTGGGTCCTGGGAAACAAACCCTAGTTCTCTGCAAAAGAACAAGCGCTGTTAGCTACTGAATTATTACTCCAGCGTCTCTAATATAAAGATGCCTGGTTTAGTTATCAATTACTAAAGATACATCAATGAAAGCACTGTAAATATTTACCCACAAAACTGAAAAAAAAGGTTAAGAGTAGTAAGATCTATTTGATTTAAATGAAATAAAATAAGAAATGAGATATAAGAATTGAGATATAGTAAGAACTGGCTATTACTTTATATAAGAATAAAATTATCAGTACCATTTTTAGCACTGATATTTTAGAACATTTCAGAGTAACTGTACTCCGGATAGAAAGTGCTTTCCAATAGTGTCTCATGAAGGAAGTAACTTATGGGCAAAGAGAAAAGCTTAAGATGACTAAAACATGTGGACCTGTGTGTTTTTTAATATCCTACTTGGTGTTTTCTGTTTTGCTACAAACATTAGCATCCTTTGTCAAATCAAAAGATTTGAATTAACTACATTTTATAATCAGTTAAATTAAAATTCCATGTATGCAGTATCTCATTACAGAAAAAGAACTTATTTGTCTAACAGCAGCAACAAAAGCAATTCTGGAGTGACAACCTTATCTTTAAAGTTATTGTCTCAATTACATTATTCTTACAACTTCCAAACTAAAACCTAAAAATAGAGGACAAAGTTCTACAATGTGACTTGCTTATGATTTTCAATTTCCAAAAATTCTGAAGTCTATTAAGTGAAAATAAAATTAAAAATCCAACTCTGCTTTTCACAAGACTTAAACACAAATATTAAAACACTATCTTTCCAAAAACAAACAAAAAAACCTCAAAACACTACCTTTCCAATCTTTATGAAAGATAATTAGGGCTGGAGAGATGGCTCAGAGGTTAAGAGCATTGCCTGCTCTTCCAAAGGTCCTGAGTTCAAGTCCCAGCAACCACATGGTGGCTCACAACCATCTGTAACGAGGTCTGGTGCCCTCTTCTGGCCTGCAGGCATTCACACAGACAGAATATTGTATACATAATAAATAATTTAAAAAAAAAAAGAAAGATAACTAGGAGTATGCAAACTTATCTGGGAATATCCTTCAACACCAATCCAAAAACTTAATAAACAATTAAATAGGTCAGAAGATCATTTAGTCTAAGTACTTGCTGAGTGAGCTATCAAAATACTAGTTTTCTATGGGGGGGGGGACGATGTTTGTACCCAAGGGTACAATTAGTTATTAATTTTGGCACACATTCAGAAATCTTGGCTTACCCTCAAGGCTTTAAGGAAGTCCAAGACTTTTCTGCCTGGCTACCTCCAACACAAGTCTTTTTTTACCAGCTCCAAACTTTTCTCTGTATGTACAACTCCTCCAAAGAACCAGAGTGTGAGTAGACTTACATCTGCTGACCTGGTGCTTCCTTTCATCTTTGAGGGTGGGGTAGTACTGGGTTTGCCTGACAAAGTATGTAACAAGCCTAAGCATCACTAACTTAATAGTCATTCTAGTAAGGCTTAAAAGCCATTTGTGCAGCACCACTATGGGTCCAATCATTATTGGCACCAGATTCTCTTTGTCTCTTTGTCCTAAATTTCGGACAGTTGGTTAAGAGAGTAGCTATAAAAAGAAAGATCAAACTGAGCATGTCCGAAAGCAACAATACAAACTAAACAAATAACTAAGAAAAAAACATGAGCAGTGTGAAAAATCAATGCAATTATTAATGTTTCAAAATGGCTTGTTGGCACGCATACATGTCACATCTCATCTACCTCACTAAAGAAGCAAAGGTGGGGCTGCAGCTATACTGTGGTTAAGAGCACTGGCTGCCCTTCCAGAGCACCTGAGCTGGATTGCCAGACACAGCAGCACCAGTCTTTAACTTCAGTACCTGGCTTCTGCAGGAACTGCATGCATGTGGTATACAGACATACATGGAAGCAAAACATCCTTACACATACAAAATAATTTTAGAAAGAAAAGAAATGGGCACTCTTCTACTTTGGAGTGGCAATTTAAAATTATTGGCTTAGGTCTATGCCTATGGATACATCTCTGAAATTATTTTTGCCCAAACAAAATATTACTATCATGATTTGTACTACTATTAATCACTATTATTTAAGGAAAAAAACACTGTAAGAATGTCAAGCATGGTATAAGTACATTTGCAATCTCATTGTTATAGAAGCAAAGACAGGCAAATGCCTAGGGTTGGGGACCAGCTAGTCTTGGTAAGTTTCAAGCCAGTGAAAATACTAAAAAAAAAAAAAAAA
>NC_022032.1:902069-906394 GCF_000317375.1 Microtus ochrogaster | reverse complement strand
TAATATAAGCTACAAGAACTAATAAGAAGCCTGAGCTAATGGGCCAATCAGTTTATAATCTTATGTAGACCTTCTGTGTGATTCTTTGGGACCTAATGATTGTGGGAACCGGGCAAGACAGAAACCCCAACAAGCAGCCCCTCCTGTTACATACACGTTTTAAAAAATAAGTTAACATAGCTTTCTAAGTCTTAACATAACCTATGACATAAGTGAATAGATGATATACTCAGTTATGAAGGCCTGTTATGAAGATCACTGTAACACAGTGTCCATCTATTATGGAAGCACTAAGAAGTGTGTCTAAGACAGGGTTTGGCAGAGTTTCTCCCTGTGAGTATTAGAAAGAACTTTACATTTTGCAAATCACAAGACTTGTATCACCCAGAGCATTAAAAATGCACATAAATACAAAACTAAAAATACCTCACTAAGATGCTAAGTGAATGAGGATAAAGGAAGTGAAGCAGTCCCTAATATCCACAAGAAATTGTTTCCAGTCCCCACCTCTAAAAATACCAAAATCTAAGAGAGGCTCAAAAGTCTCATATACTATGACACAGCATTCACATAACCTATGTACATCCTCCCAAATACATTTTAAATCATCTCTAAATTACCTGTAGTATCTAATGCAATGCAAACACTATGTAAAATAGCTATACTGTATTGTTTAAAGGAAAGACAAGAAGTCTACACATTTAGTGCAGTTCTTATTTTAATTTGCAGCTGACTGAATCTGCATACATAGAACCTGTAATACAGAAATGACAACTGACTATAGTGGATGTTTACATTTGTACTGGGGTGGGAGATCCAAAAGAGCAAGGAAGAAGTTAATAGAGTGCGGCACCTGCTTGTAACTACAGTATACCAAATGGCTAAGGTACTGGACTTAAGTACTACAAGTGGAGGATAAAATACTTCAGAGAGCACACTGAGATAAAAACATAGGAGTCAGCAAGATAATGGAAGCTCTCTTAGGACAAAGGTCTTTTCTGAAGGCTCAATTCCCTGTACTCACAATAGTCCTATGTGTGGTTTTTGTCACAACTTACTGAATGAAAAGAACCTATTTTGAGAGATAATTATGTAACCCAAAAAAGAAAAGATGAAGGCCTGAACCAAGGAAATGAGGAGATAGAGGAGGCTTGACTAACCTGATGGAGTAATGACTTGGTGTTTTGCTCATCGATACTCAATGTCACCTTCCCCTTCACTAATGCAGCAGTCTAATGGGGCTCAGGATATACCACCCAAAAATATGACTGTAGGAGGCCAGAATGTGCCACCCCAAAATAGACTTCTTTGGCCTATTTTGAGTTTGTTATTTTGAGAAACTGCAGGCACTGAAGTGGCTCTGAAGAGCCGCCCTTTTATGAAAAGGCATTTACATCCGACAGAAATCTACCTAGTAAAGTATAAGCAGCAAGACCGTTTCCTTGAGATGACCCCTGTGGAGATTTTACCTGCACAGCAGGACTGCCCGAGCTCCCCCAGTAGCTTGGTCACCCTTTCTTCACCATCTACTAATGACTCTGACCCCTCCTTTCTGCAGTTCAGGATAATTTTGTTTTGTTTTGCATATACGTTATATGTATGTTTGTGTTCATGTACACATGTGCATGTGTGTGGTATGTATGTATATGTTTATGTAGATATGGGTGTGTATGTGTATGTGGATACCAGAAGCCACTATTGGGTGTCTTCCACAGTTGCTTTCTACATTTTGATGTATTTATTTATTTTTGAGACAGTCTTTCACTGAACCTAGATTTAACAGGGCAGGCTAGCTAATGAGCTCCATCCTCAAAGCTGGAATTTACAAAATGTTACAAAATGGAGTCTGGTTTTTTAAAACATTGTGCTTGGAGTCTGCACTCAGGTCCCATGCTTGTGCAGCAAGCAATTTATCCCACCAACTTAATTTATATCATTTGGAATTTAAACCTGGCAATGACAGTGTGAAAAACATTTTCTGAACATCTTAACGGAGTTGTAGACAAGGATTAACAGCAGCTGCAATTTCATAAATAGTTTAACAGACATGTAACAAATGTAAAAAGAATACTCAAGGTTTTTTCAATGCTTGTCATTTTCATGGGCTTTGTAAGTCTTTCTAGAGGTAGTGTCATATGGCTGGAAAGTACTGAGTTGAGTATAAATAAGAGAAAGGAAAATTCTTTATAATCTGAAACACTTAACAAAAATGACAGCACCACTTCCATGGGAAAAGATGTCACCTCTCTTTTCCTTCTCTAAGTTTGTTCTACTTGGCTGATGGCAGCAGACACAAACTATTTGTATCAGTCTTCTTTGAAAGTTAAGAACTGAGAATTCATTGTGGCACACAGCTCTAATTCCAACACCTGGGATACAGATTAAGCATTGAGGTCGCTTTAGCTACACAATTAGAGGTTAAACCTTGTCTCAAACAAAACAAACATAGAAATTTTACAACTGATTTTAATCTACAACAAATGACAAAGTCAATGAATTACGTAGCATGCAAAGAGAATAAAAGAAAGTTTCTACTGAAAAATTACATATAAAAAGTTCCCAACACCCCAAAGCACAGATTTAACAAGAAATTTATAGCAGGCTCTTGCCTAGCACATTAGCCAATGTACTGTCATTTATTTGTTTCCATATGATACCTGACTCAATAGTGACCACAAACCAACCATATAAAACATTTCTTTTGCTTGGCAATAAAATGGATTTATTATTTAATCTGTCTTTACTTATCTGTGCTAAATGTCCTAACACTTAAGGTTTTTCTCTATTTTTATTACATTGATTTAAGCTATACCATATATTTTGACATATATACATACAAAAATGATTGCTTTGATATATAACCATGTGTTATGTATGTAAGAATATAAAATGACAGAAGCAAATTGTACACCCACCATTTCTTGACTTCCTTTCTATCTGCTGTGGCAACCAGTACCTTAAATGAACACCTTCTCAAGAAAACACACAGGTGTTAATAGATGTCACTATTAGCTGCAGTCCTCCTAATTATGTCAGATCCTCAGACCTGTGTATTATACTAACTGTGATTTTCATCTTTGGCTTACATTTCATTTCCACAGCACTGCAGCACAAACACTGTCTATCTCTATCTGGGTATTCAATTCCTTCCATTGCTGTTTTTCAGATCATCCATGAGCATGCACACATGCACGCACACATGCACACACATTTTATTTACTGCCTGGCCTTGTTTCTTAATGTAATATACATATTGTGGCCATGGCATGATTTTTTAAGGTAGAATAATGAAAGCAAGTGTATTTTAGTTTACCCACTGACCCATCAATAGACACATACATTATTTCACTGTGTTGGCTATCAAGTGTTATGCTTTAATGAAGATATACACCAATATCTTTAGAAGCGAATATCTTCATTTATTTTGGTCATATGCCCAGAAAAAAGATTATTGGGTCATGTGACAATTATACTTTTAATTTTCTGAGGTGCCTCTATATTATTTTCCATAATGACTATCCTATTTTACATTTCTACCAACAATACACTAAAATTCCCTTTATCTACCAGCATTTGTTACCTCTTACCTTTAAAAAAAAAAAAGAGTGTTCTTTGGCAGTTTTATCTGTGCATGTAATTAATTTGTTACACAGACCAATCCTCTCGCCCTTGTGCTGTCTCTCTTACAATGCAAGGTAGGACCACAGGAAGCCCAAGATGACAGCAAAGAGTGACAAAGGCGTGGAGCTACTAAAAAGACAGTTTGGTGGAGATGCCTGCTGCCTTTTATTTAAATGATACCTTTTCTTGTGTTCTAAATTAGAGTGGATTATTTAAAAACTTGATCTATTCTTATCTAATGAGAACAAAGTGTTCACATTTGCCTCACTGCTGTGTTCCCCCCCCCATTGAATCAGTTTTCCAATAAAACAAATCCTCCTCCCACCCCGCATGCTTTTGTAAAAATAAGTAACTGTATCCTAATTGGTTTGGAAGTTCCCTAAGCATGATCAAATAAAGCATAGGTCCCTATAGAAAAGCTCCTTTAAAAGTTCAAAGCATGGGTCGACTGATCTTCCAGAGGACTCAGGTTCTGTTCCCAGCACGGACATGGATAAAGTGGCAGTAGGACACAGAGCAGCTCAAGAGGTAGGGTCACAAGTCATATATGTTATGGCACGGAAAGTGTTTAAGCAGAGGAGTCAATTTAATTTTAAAATGTGATAATACTAGCAAACAGAGCACCTTTTTACTATTCCTAGGATTTTACATGCTCTGTACTGTCAAGAACAGTAATTATTTGTGTGGCTATTTCAACTGAATTA
>NC_022032.1:897069-899569 GCF_000317375.1 Microtus ochrogaster | reverse complement strand
TCAAAACCACAGTCAAAGACCTAACTCTGAAAATTCAGAACACAAATGGCAATAAAATTAGATAATCTGGGCTACCCTAGTTAATCATTGTATTAAGAAACAAGAAATTGTAGGAAGCAGGAATCTATCACTTAATCTTTCTGATCCAGGTGACTTACTTAGCTGAGTAATACACTCAAGCTTAATTAACTCTCCCTTTTCCAACAAAATGTTTCAGTAAATTATGCTCAAAAATACTCTACAGAAAAACATTTTAATTATTTGGACTATCATCACAAAAAAACTAGCCACACCAAGGCTGGAAAGATGGTGCAGTGGTCAAGAATGCAGGCTGCTCTTCCACAAGACTCCCAGAATCTATACTACAAACCATCTGTAATCCCAATTCCAGGAGATCTGACACCCTCTTCTGGTCTCTGTGGGAACTGCATTCACACAGCACACAAAAATACATGCAGGCAAAACACCCACACAACATATGACAAAAAATAAATAAAAAGACCAGTAACATGGAACCTAAACTATATATATTATAGTACCCCACAGCTAACCAAATCAACAGACACATAGCATTCCAGAAATGCGGCCTACAGCAGGTGCTCAATACCTATCTGAATTAACTGACAACTAAAGGTGGGATCACTTCTGGCCACACCTTCCTTTCTCCATCACTGTCAGATACACTCTGTGGATGTGTATATGTCTGTATTTAGAATACAGAGGTTCCATAACAGCAAGCCAACCCATTCTGCACAGAAACTGACTTGATAGTTTGAAAGAGAGAAAGGAAAGTAGTTAAAATACAATGAAAGGAGGAGATTTATAATCCATTCAGAGGAGGAATCATTTCTCACCTTTGAGTTCACTGTTTTATAATTCTGAAAGCGGGCTCTTCACATCTTTGGGGAAAGTCATTCAGGAAATACACTATTGAAAATAGCGTATGAAATGAAAATCATTTAAAAATATAGAACAAATCTCATCAATTCTAATTTCATAGATATCATAAAAGCAGCTGAGAACAGCTCAAAATGCAGAGTACACGCTACTGATCAGTCAGTGCACATGGAATTCTACCCAAAAGAAACACAATCTTCCTAAACATCTACTTCCAAATATATTAATTTCAGTTAGTAGCACTACACATTAGAGCTATGTAGCAATGAACAGATATTTCTAAACCAGTAGGTTTCTACTAAATGAAATGTCGTTAATGCAAGGCCTTATGAAAAGCCTTCAGTTCAGCTGCAAAACACTGTACGAGGGTCCTCAGGGTTCTTTCCAAAAGTCAAGTCCCAGAATCCTAGAATCTGTATTTGTCCTGTACTGTATTATCAACTGGCTGCTTTTTAAAGAACATACAAAACTGACACTTTATGTAAGCCTGGTCTTTTAAAATTAAAATGTTATATGTAGCTCAGTGACAGCTCATTCTTATAGTTCCTATGAGACTCCTGCATGCATACAGACAGACAAAAGTAGAGAGAGGGGAGAGAGTTCAAGAAAGGATCTTCTAGAGTACATGCACACACACAAGCACACAAATAAATAATAAAATAACTCTTTTTAAATTAAAGTGTACTGTATTGGACTCTCGGTAAATGGATAAAACTAGAAAAGATCCTACTGAGGGCAGTAACTGAGACCTAGGAAGACAAATGTCACATGTTCTATTTGTGGTTCCTAGTTCTAAGTCTTCAGACCTAAGTAAATAACCTGGAGTAAATGCAGAGGGACCCTGGGACACGGAAGAGGAATAAGGAGGGGAACAGCAGGGTGCAAGTCACCTGATGGAGAAAACAGCGATGGGGAGACCCTAATTAATGAGGGAGGGAAGTAAATACAGAGGAAAGAGGGAAGGGGTGAAATCATAGTAAGGACTGTCCGAAAAAGTTGTAAGCATATTATTATCTATCTAGTTAAAATTACATATAATAGCATCTAAGTATGCGTACACATATGCATATATAGTTTAAATGAAATCCTCCAATCTGGGCTGACAATACCACCATAAGCTATAGACAAAAACTCTAACATCAGACATGAGATTTGAGTTGGTGGTTAGGGCTATCCAAGAGACTCCCAAAATATCTAACTCATTGCTGTTGTCCTTGGTTGCCCCCAAGGGGAGGAAGATAAGTCCTACTTGCTGAAGAAACCACACAATTCAGACACTGGACCCAGAGGCCCTGTGCTGGACCTGAACTGTAGCCTCCTTCCTAAGGGCTAGCCTTCATCTTACTAGAAGGCATCAGGCAAACTTCTAAGGAAGGGATGCAACCAACAGTCCTGTCCACTATAACATCTGTGACCCACAATGGCCAGCATGGCACAATAACCTAAGGATGCAGTCATGGCATACACACCTTGTCAGTAACTAATAGTTCCTCTAGTTGGATTTTTTTTTAATTTATTTTATGTGCATTGGTGCAAAGGTGTCATATAAGATCCCCTGGAACTGGAGTTACCGAAGTTGTGAGCTGCCATGTGGGTGCTGGGA
>NC_022032.1:890626-896969 GCF_000317375.1 Microtus ochrogaster | reverse complement strand
CCCCCGTTGGATTTAAGACCTGCTCAACAAGAGGGAAATAATGCCTGGTACTGGAAACCTAGCCAACTACCCAAGGTTAGTGAAGTTGTGGATCTTGGAGGGAAATTTACAATTATCACTTTATTAAACCAGCATAATCTCTAACTATAGTCCAAATTCGTATCCTCATACCCACAGGTTAAGTGTAGTTCTCACTCCTCATCAAAGAAACTTTCTTTGCAACAGAAACCATTACAAAAAACCCACAATTGATCAAAACGCAGTTGGTAAAAGCCAGTCCCAACCAATATTTGTACAACACAAAGCTGACGGATCATTTCAGAAGAGTAGAAGAAAAGATTTTTAAGAACCAAGGGAACAGGAATTCTGCTGTAAGATTCTATGTCTGAGAAATGTCAGAGAGGCTACACCCATGAAGTTTCATTAACAAGGCTGCCTAAACAAGACCTGAACTACTAAAATACCAATGGACATGCTACCACAGAAGAGGGAAGCTTGAAGTGCCCCAAGTCTAAACAAGAACCGCAGGCAACAGAAGAATGCTAGAGAGTGAATGGGTCTTCTACAGGAAGAGTCCCATAGCTGGTTCTCCAGTATCAAGCCTGAGATCATACACATACAGTAACATTACATAGACTGAGAAGGTTGTATTTAGAAAAATGGGAAAGGTTATAAATTTGAGAGACTAAGGAGGTGCATGGGAGGGGTTTGAGGGAAGAAAGGGAAAGGAAATTGGTACAATTATAACTGCAAAAAATAAAATAATATTATAAAAATAATTCACCAATAAAATATACCACTGCCAAACATAGCAGTACATGCCTCTAATTTCAGTACTAGGAGATGAGGCAGGAGGATTTCTACAAGGCTGAGCCCAATTTGGGCTACCTAGAAAAACGATGTCAACATCTTCCCTCACAAGAAAACAAAAGAAAAATGCTGATTGTTACTTAAACAAAAATTTGTCATTTAATGGGATGCTGATAACTACAATGGAGAATGGCTCAGAGATTGGGGCGCTTGTTACTCTTCCACGGCCAAATTCAGTTCACAGCACCCACTCATGCAGCCCACAACCATCTTACTCCAATTCTAAGGATCAGACGTCCTGGCCTCTCTGGGCACACACAGAATGAATATACAATGTGTGTGGGGGGGGGAGCTTCTTACGGAAAATGCAGAAGTGGGAGGAGGTAAAGAGAAATAGCAGGACACAAGTGATCCCCCTGGGAAAACTGGAAAGCAGACAGGCTCTCTAGGAACAGTGGAAGAAGGAGAATACAGGAGGAGAGAGGTGGGTAACGAATCATACTATTAACTGCTTACATACAAAAAACCAAAAATTGTAATACATGTAATTCTGTGTATAAATGTGCATAAACACACAGTTTTAATGAACTTTTCTTTTCTGGACTGATGGTGCCGCCTTGAAAAACTAAAGATCTCCAAATAAAAACCCAATACTAAAGATGAAAAGCCTCTTTTGAGTTGCTGATCAGGGCTGTCCAAGAGACCCTGTAATCCACTGCTGTCGCCTTCTAGAAGTGGAAAATAAGTCTCTATTGCTGAAGACACCAGCCCTTCAGACTCAGGGCCCAGAGACCCCTGAACTGGAATTGACCTGAATTCCCCTCTCTGAGGCCTAGCTTTCATAGTAGCAGAAGGCGCCAACAACCTTACCCAGCTACGATGCCTATGAACCACATCAAGGACCAACATGGCATGACATTAAGGGTGCAATAGTGACCCTCACATCTTGACAGTAACCAACAACAGTTCTCTAACTGGATTCAACAAGAGGGAGGCCATGCCTGGTACTGGAAACCTGGCTAACCACTGAATACTAGTGAAGTCATGGTTACTGGAGAAGAAACTGCAATCACTAATTTACTAAATCCCTAACAACAAATTTATTAACATTTGCCCGAGGCTGTCCCGCCCCCAAAAGGCGGGCTCTCTCTACATCCTTATACTACAGGTAAGTGTAGTCTTCACCCCTCATCAAGAAAACTTCTCTTTGCAACAACCATAGACTACTCCAGAAAGCCACAGCCAATCAAAGGGTAGTTGTAGACTCCAGTTCCAATGAGTACATCTACAAAACTGAACAAGGATGATACCAATGAGCATGCCAAACTAGACAGAAAAGCCCACAAGGTCTCAAACCTACACAAAGAACTACAGGCAACTGAGGAAAACTAGAAATCAGAAAGGTGGCTTTCCCCAGGAAAAAAAAAAAATCACACCAATTGGTTGTCCAGTGCCAAACAGTCATGAAAATATACATACAAGTAACATGTAAGGACTGAACAGGTTATAATTAGGAATATATGAATGTACATATGCAGTGTATATGTGAAAAATGTGTATGTACATATATGTATGTAATAACCATTAGTAAAAAAGAGGTCATATATTGGAAGGAGGTTTGGGGGAGTAAAGGAAAGGGAGAAATGTTGTAATTATATTACCATTTCAAAAATTAAACAATAAAAACCTTCTCCCAGAAATAGCTTGCATGCTATATACACTAAGGTGTACAACACATTAACAGTTCACTCTACAAATAATGCAGAGTGCCTTATACTGACATAAGACACTATCAATGTAAAGGAATAGTCACAGACAAAATTCTGCCTGTGCCCAAATATTCTCCATTAGGGCCAAACTGTACTACGATTAAGATACATCTACAAGTGCATAAGATGACAGAATAGCACACAACAGAGGAAGGTACGTGTGTATGTACAAAACACTCCCGAACTTTTTATAATACAGAATACTGTATTCCTGTCACATATAGCTATAGCTGTTACAAATAACATTTAGGATTTCATCATATATTAAAGCCACACTGGGTGTGGTGGCACACACCTGTAATTTTAGCACTTTTTGGAAGGCAGAGACAAGGTTTGAGGCCAGCCTGGGCTTTACAGCAAGACCCACTTTCTTAAAAAAAAAAAAAAACAAAACAAAATGTAACATATGATAGGAAGCTATATAAAACACAGAGTTGAGAGTGACTGATTTGCTAGCCCCTTACTATGGATCTTAAGAATCTGTCTCATTCCTGTCTAATGACAGCCTCAAACAAAATGAAAAAAGAAAGGAAAAATTCCTTGGAGTGAACCACTCATTTCAAAGCCAAGTCTCTGATATTTCTAATTTTATCAAGTTGCAACTGTAAGGTACTAGAAGAACCTTCAATCAAAAGTTTTCATGCTAAGCTAAGTTAGTTCTTATAATTAAGTCAACATTCTATACTCTGAGTCTTAGACTTCAAAGACTTTAAAGTACTACAACAATCAGCATCTACTAAGCTTTCACAGTGAGAAAACACAAAAGCTCCCCAAGTCTTGACCCTAGAAATGTGACCATGAATCCTATTCTAAACTGCACCATCAACACCGATGCCAATGTTTCTTACCTTATCTTTCTCATGTGGAAGCAGTGACACTGGAGGTAAACAAGAGAGCGACTCACAGCCCTCTTTCCCATCAGCACTGGCTGCCTTAGTGTTGAGTCGGTAGAGAGGTCCATCTTTAAGGAGTCTGCCATGGCCAACGGCTCGCTTGATGGCTAATCTTAACTGCTGGTGAAAGCCTGAGGCAGCACTGCCTCCACAGGCAGCAGACACATCCTTCTGGCTTTTCAAAAAGCGTTCAATACTTTTCAAAGTTGAGCCTCCAGACTCTGCCAAGCCCTCAAATGCCCGTTTGAGTAACTTATTCCAATCCACACTTTGTTTATTATCCAATTTTCCATGGTTTCGAGGTTTAGGAAGTGCTATTCGCCCAGGATTATCAGGATCTTTATAGGAATTGAGACCTTTGTTTGAGACTTTTAAAATTGTCCCATCTTTAACACTCAACTCCAACTGCTCTAGAACAGTTTTACGATCCAAGCCATGAGATGAAGACACGGCATTGCAAATCCTTTCTTCTGAAGGTCGCTGTTTCTGCTTCTTTACTTTTTTGATGGCCTCCAAAATCCACTCCGTGTACAACGGGTTAGCGAGTTTTACCATGGTGAGGGATTCCGTATATCCATAGAGTCGCTACCCTTTATCCTGATGCTGAGTAAGTCTTACACAGTGGAAAACAAGATTCTCGGAGGGTGGGAACCAGTAAACCATAGCATACAAGATTTCCGGCCTGAGTCTTCCCTCCTTTCACAAAACAGAACTGCAACCTAATTTTACCTTAAAAATCAAAACAACTTGTTGTTTTTGAAGTGTCTTCAAACTCCTCAATAGCACCACACACTGGTCTGTTCTCCACTCATACTCTTGGACTCCAAACATCTCATTCACAGCTCCAAGCAGAAAATGAGCATCTTAAGCCTGAAAAGCAATTAAAATAATGTCAGTTTTCCATCAAGGCCCACTCTAGAAATAAGTCACCAACTGAAACATCCTAGGCTTTTCTTAAAGCAACATGTTTATCAAGCACCCTTCGGAATTTAAATATCATACTATCAAAATTCCAAAACAAGCACTGGAAACCACTAGAATAAACACAAAAGAAAAAAAAAGATATGAGTAGTTAAGGTAAAATAAGGAAATAAAATGAGATGTTCCAGGAGTGACCTTAAGCTATAACTAACCAGAGGAGTGCTAGCTTGTCCTCCGCAATCTGTGCTCACCAGTCTATGGGTGCAACTCTTCCTCCATAATTTTCCCCAACAAACTATTCAGTACTTCAACAAGTGTCTGGGTTAGTAGAAAGAATCCTGCAATGAAAGCAAGAGTGAATCATCTTTCAAAATTCCAGTGAAGAAAAAAATAACCAATAAGATATGCAGAAAAGCACTGAGGACAATTTGGCTAGTTCATATACTAAAGAAAAGCAGCATGCTTCACGTATCACAATAAGGTTATTAACATAAACAAAAACAGTGAAAATATCTTGGTGTGAAAGTGCTTAAAGAATTTTAAAATAATCCAACTTTCTTCAAACTTTTACTAACACCCGTATACTGAAGGGAGTAACAACCGACAACATGCTTATTTATAAACAATGTACAGATAAACTAAAATAAGGCCTGGAATCACTGGAATCAGATGCAAACACTACACATGAAATGTATAGTATGGAAAATAAATATTGCCTGTCTGTGTGTTTATAGAGAAGTGAACCTGATAAAGACGTGAACTGGGAATTACTATCTCAGAGTGAACAGTCAGGAAAACAAAAACAAACAGACTACTTTTCTGGGTCAAGAATCCGGCAAATACACATTTCTTAATGACTAAAATAATGTGAATTCTAAACTTTTCCCTCCAAAACCAAGTTTAACTTTGAACTTCTCTTATTCTGGAGAGCATGTACAATCTAAATACAGCTAAGGGGGTGTGGGGAGAAGGTCCTCCAGCAAGTATTCTTAATAGTGACATTAAAAGCAAAAGGAAAATTGATACGTGTTGGGGAAGAAACAGTACTATAACTCTGGTAAGAAAGCGAAGGGTGCAACAACAACAAAAAAATATTAGTACCTGGGGCCAAAGTTTATTTCAAAATTAGCTAGCTAAAAGAAGTCCCCTGGGGGGAAAGAAGCTTCACTTTGGAGAAGGTCTTTAGAGAATAAATAGGATTGCTAGTCCTTGCTACTCCAGCAAAGTTTTGTTTGTAGACATTAACTTTAAAATAACGAGAATTGGGATCTAAGAAGGTGGGAACGTCCTATGTGGTTAGGCTTTCAGGTAAAGAATGAATGACAGTCACTCATTGTCCTTCCGGCCGGAAGTTTCAAAAATCTCCAGGTCCGCGAAACCAACGCGCTAAGAATCTGAACCCTAACTCTCAGAAAGTCCACTAGCTGCTAGGAAGCGAGACCAGGCGGCTCCAAAAGCCCTTCCCGCTCCATCTCCCACCCCAAAACCCATCTTCGCGCCCTCGATTTAAAGCCCAGGGAACTTTAAAAACTTGAAGCGGCCGAGCCGAGTAGTTTGCCAACGGACTGCTCCGCCGTTCCCATTCTATGGAAACAGAGCCCAAAGAGTAAGTTAACAATGAAATCACGTGGAGTTAAGAGCACCGTGAGCTCTGTCCCCAGCTCCAAGCGCTAAACTCCAAGGGTCCAGCTCGGAAGAGCAGCGATGGGACACCGGCTGTGACGGAGCCTGACAGGTCGGGCAGGTCCGGCCCAAAGTCGCAGAGCTCTTGACAGGCAAGCCCGCCGCCACCCGTCCCGGCCCAGGGCTGACAGTCCGACAGACACAACACCACACGTGCCGCCTGCTCCGCACCACAGCACCCACCAGGCTGTCACCCCGCTCGGCTCCAGCCCGCTCGGGTCTCCGCGCGCTCGGCACAGCCCGGAGTGCGCGCCCGGCGCCGGGAGC
>NC_022032.1:883036-890356 GCF_000317375.1 Microtus ochrogaster | reverse complement strand
GGCGGGGCCTGCAGCAGCCCGCCGACCCTGCGAGGCGCCCGACGAGACTCCGGGGCAGCTTAGCCTCGGGCTCGGCAGCTGGGAGCGACCGGGGGAGGCCCCTCGGCCACTTACCTGGGGGGAAGACAGCCGGGATCCCGGGGGCCCGGGCCGGACCGCGGAGATGCCCCAAACTGACACGGCCGCCATCTTGGAGACAGTGAGCTCCGACTGGGGGGAGGGGAGGCCAGGCGGCGGAACAGCCGCGGGGGGAGGGGAGCGTCGCGAGGGAACGGCCGCCTGGGGAGGGAGCTGGAACAGCCTGCGCGGGAGGGAGGGGAGGAGCCGAGGGGCGCGGGAGGAGGGCAGGCTGGTAGCTGGAAGAGCGGGCTTGTCGCCGGCCCGGGCCGGAGGGCGGGGCGGCCGGGGAGGGGGAAGAGCCGCTGGGCGGGTCACGTGGGGCGGGTACAAAAGGCCGTAGCCAGACTGGGAGCGGGAGTTGGCCGGGCTGGAGGCCAACAGCTGGGGGCGTCCCTCCTCCTTCCACCCGGTGCTGAGGTCTGGCGGATGGCGAGGCCAGAAGCGGAAGGTGCACCCGGATGACATAGCCCGGGAAACTTGGGGCCCGGCGCTTGGGTTGGGCGGCTTCGGCGCGTCACCGAAACCGGTAGCTCGGCCACTCGGAGGACCCCGCGCGCGCGGCGTTTGTTTCCAATCCCGGGCACTTGCTCTCGCCCGGGCTTGCACCGCGTCCGTCTCAGTGGTGCGGGGCCTCCACGGTGGCTCCCGGAGCCCCGGTGCTGCCCGGGCAGACGCGGGTGGCATAGGGGCACAAGTTCCTTCTTTTGCCCTCACCTTTCGGCCCCCTCTGCACTCAAACTTATAGTCCTCGTGGTTCAAAGAATATAGTCTGGCCAGCAAGGGGAGAGGGCATGAAATTGTACAGCCTGTCAACCAACAAGATGCCCACCCAGGCACACCCCTGTCCCCTGCTAGACCTCCTTGGAAACATCTCTATAAGAAACAGCACCTACCGAGCTCAATTTCTAGGACTCGGACAAGGTCACATAGCTATTGTGACTTGCGTTTGGAACCTGGGTCTTTCTCGTTCTTTCGTGCCCTGTGCAGATTCTGCTTGTCCACACTGATGACTGAACCTCAAAGTGACACTTGGCCAGGCCAGCTCTGTCGTCTCTTGGCTACCTGTTTCTTTGTCTTGTCTTGATCCACTAAAAACTTTTTAAGAGATTGTGTCTCTCTCACACACACCCCTTCGCTGGAAAGACATTAAATGTACAACAATTTAAGAAGTGAATTGCTGCTACCCAACTTTAATCTGCTTTGTGTCCCCTTCCTAGATTCCTCCCCCGGGTCTCATTTTATCATTTTGCATTAAGAAAAAGACAAAAAAACACCTGTTAGTTGCTGCTATTTCTTTGGTGTTTGCTTTCTTTTCCAAACTAACGTGGTGTTTACTTTTCACTTTACACTAAGGTGTAGTCCTAATCATTTTAATGCATTCCAAGACAAACGTTCTTCCACAGTGCTTTTGGCATCCTCGGAGTCTAACCAACATGATGTACATAGGTTAGGACTCACTTTTGGTGAATAAACATTTGTGAGCTGCTGAGAGATACGTTTACACCTCACCTCATGTCTCGCTTCAAAACCTCATTCTCTGCTTTCAGATCTATGTAGCCCTTCTCCACTCTTAACTCCTGGCCAGACTATTAAGCATTGTAGACAGTTAAAGCCTTTCCATATTAGTAATAGCCTGGAAAACTCAAATGAAGGGCCTGCAGTGCCCTATACTGACATTGACATTGATAACATAACCAGTTGTGGAGAGGTTTATTGAGTCGCTGTTAATCGCTTATTGCCAAGTCCTGGGTTACATTACAGTATTATTAGAAGACAAATTTGGAGACAGAAGGATAACCACTAAGCTGAGGATTCAGTGGGTACCCTGTTTTAAGGGAATATGGGGAAGGATGATGGAGCAAAGCACCTAGTAGCATCCTCTGGCCTCCAAGAATGGACACACATATGACTTTTTTAGATACATGTTGCTAAATGGCATACTCGAAGATCTTTGCAAGTTTTGCAGCAAAGAGAAATCGATTTTTGCAAGGGAAGAAGACTGCAGGTGTCTTCTTCCCTTGCAAAAAACAACAGGATTTATTTCAGCGTAACTCTTAGGTTTTGTTAGAGATTTTTGTTTTGTTTGTTGATTTTTTTTTGAGACAATTCAGACAGTTGAAGGTTATTTCCTCTGTCAACCAAAAAAAACCACAGCTCTCATCTTAAAGGGTTTAAGCTTATTCTGGATCCATTCTATGGCCCGGGACATAATTTCTTCATTTGTAACTTCATTAAAACCAAGATTAGTATTTTTTATCACTTAGAAATTTACCAGGTGGAATATTAAATATCATAGACAGTTTGAAAAATCTAACTACTGAAGTATTTAAGAACCAAAAAGTAAGAGACAATAGTTACTCTGTACTCAGTGGTCAGTGGTGTTGAAGATGAGTATCATCTGGCGTTTTTGAACTTCACAGGGGTGAACTCAGTGCCTGGATACAGTGCTGATCTTTCCATCGGAAGGGAGTCTTTGGTGTACGGCTTTCTTCCTTTTAGTTGATGAAGTTATCTGGTTTTCCTTATCCTTAGATGAAGACTGTGGTTTTAATGTTAGTTATCATAGTTAAAACCCTTTATGATATTTGTCTTATATGTTATCTAATAGACAAAGTTGTATAAACATTTAAATACTTGTCCATTAAAGCAAGTTTCACAATCACTAATTAGGTAGGAATATTCGAAATAGGTATACTCTCCAAATAGAATTTTTTTATAGTTAAAGCAATGACTATCTAAAAGAAAAAAAAAGGCTTTTGTAATTAGATCTTAAAATTCTCTATAATTTTGAATTTTTATTTACTTATTTATTTATTGCTTTTTTCGAGACAGGGTTTCTCTGTGGTTTTGGAGCCTGTCCTGGAACTAGCTCATGTAGACCAGGCTGGTCTCGAACTCACAGAGATCCGCCTGCCTCTGCCTCCCAAGTGCTGGGATTAAAGGCGTGCGCCAACACTGCCCGGCTGATTTTGAATATTTTTACCTGAAACATTTCTAAGTGATAAAATAATACTAACCTTGGTTTTCATAACGTTCCCAGTGAAGATATTACATGCTTTCATTTGATCATGCCTTTTTGTTATAACTTTGTCGACCCTAAGCCCCTACCTTATTCAAAACTGGTGTTTAAAAGACTCAGGAGTTTTCACTATACACATGTGTGTGTGTGCACACATATTATCTATATTTGGATAAAATGAAAAAATTGTTTTTCAATTAAACTTGAACTCTGCTTACCCTAGCTAGAGAGACCCAAAGACTTGTGTTAAAACCATTTTTATCCAAGTTATACAAAAGACATCAATCTCTAATAACAGCATTCTTGATGCAGTTACCTTAAGTTCTGATGTTTAATTTTGGATACAAGGACAATTAGCCAGGATTTAAAAATGAATTAAAGAGTATTTGTATTTTATTAGGTAAGTGGGGAGGCAATACTATAGTGGCTCCTTTCAAAGTTCTGTTTCTAAGCATTTAAATACAAGTGAGATAGCTCATAGAATTGAAATAACTGTAAATACTGGGGCAACATACAGTCAATCTAGATTTTAAATTAGGCAAAGTTTTGTTATTTTAGACATGTGACCTTGATCTGTTACCTTCACACCATTAGGCCACAATTACTGAGTTACTTAAGTTTTGGTCTGATAATGCTGTTATATATGGCACATGTAAATGTTATATCAGATAAAGAGGGCACAAGAAAAACAATTCATATATGTGTCATAATGGCTAATAGTTGTGATATGATCAGGAGTTTCTTTCTTAATGGCTATTCATCTGAAAAGAGCTATCCAGCCCACTCCTCAGCCTCATCTACATCAGATCCCAGGAGTGAGCTAGGCTATGACCTTATAATATTTAACAAATAACATGGTTCCCATGTGCACAAAATGTGGTCCTTGGTTCACAGGGATAACTCTGCATGAGGATCCTGGACAGAAGCAGAGCCTGGCTGCAGATGAGATGAAGGGATTGCAATGCTGCAGGTCTAGGAACTAATTACCTAATCTGGGCTAGCGTTAGCCCCACAACAGCCATTCCTTGCCTACCTCTTTGTCAAAGGTGAATAATAGATAAAACCTGTAA
The DNA here is from genome assembly GCF_000317375.1 of Microtus ochrogaster. Taxonomy (NCBI): domain Eukaryota; kingdom Metazoa; phylum Chordata; class Mammalia; order Rodentia; family Cricetidae; genus Microtus; species Microtus ochrogaster. Next base: position 886,147 of record NC_022032.1, on the reverse strand, counting down.
TTTGTTAACTTAAAAGCCAAGAATGTCACCAGGTAGCATATTAGGCCTATAGAACACTTTTCCCCATCTTGCTATACCTGCCTCTGTGATTTACCCACCAATGTGTTTTAAACTTGCCGTGATTTATGACTTTCATTGTTCTGTAAAACTATGTAAAACTTTGTGAAATTCCTTCCATGTTGGAACATGAAATTTGGGGTAACCTACATCTGTGTTCCTGGGCCACAGTCACTCAGAATGGCTCCAGAATAAATTGCCTCTGGTATCCTTTAAGTCAAAAGAAAATTTGCTTGTCTATGCTACCTAGGGAATGTGTGTTTGGGTTGGTTTTATGTGCTACTTTTGGGGCTTGCTTTCTCAACTTCGACCCTAAAATCACCATCTTCTCCCACCGAACCTGAGCTAGGCTATGACCTTATAATATTTAACAAATAACATGGTTCCCATGTGCACAAATATATACAAATGTGTGTTCCAGACATTGGTGGCCAATAAGTCCCTTTTATGTGTCTTCCAATAAAATTCTGTCTGACCTAAGAATGTGGTTTGTCTCTATTGCATGTTGTGGGGTATTTCCCTGACACTCGGATAGGAAGGGACAAGTGCCTCCTTGGTGTCTTTATGATCAGATCAGGCACTCATAAAATGCTTAAGCTACAAGTCTGACAGTGTCACCGGAGAAACATCAAGGCAGAAACAGAATTAGACATTTGAGGAGTGTCAGGAAACAGAGGCCAAATGATGATAAAAACAAAACCAAAATGCCTTCAAATTTAAAAAAAAAAAAATGCCTCTTGAAACCAGAAAGGAAACAAACAAAACAGAACAAAATGTCTTAAAATGCTTTCAAAGCAAACAAGCTAAGAGACCTTAAATGAAATTCTTGAAAGCAGACCAAATAGGTAGTTATCAAATTAGGTCCTTAATCAATCATCTCAGAATAGACAAACCATCAACTAAAATGGGAGGGAGTGATGCAGGTGCCTGGCTCATCCAGCGAACACTTGACCATTCTCCGAGCCCAATGTTGTGACTCCATAATAGTCAATAAAAAGCCCACCGTTCTCATCTTAGAGGGAATGAGGGTTGCTTTATTCTGGAACTGTTCGAAATGACCACAGCTTGGGAACACGGGTTTAGGTTACCTGAAATTCCGTGTTCCAACATGGAAGCAATCTCATGACGTTTTAGAGTTTTACAGAACAAAGAGAGTCCTAAATCAAGGCAAGTTTCAAATACAGTGGTGGGTTCTTTAGCCAAGTGGTTACAGCAAGGTGGGAGAAGCTTTTCGGTAGGTGTCAGATGCTATCTGGAGACATTCTTAGCTCTGGGCTTGGTCGTAGTCTGCTACACTAAGATTTCAGAAGGTTCTTATCTATCAGTCACAGGAAGCTAGCAGGCAAGGAATGGCTGTTCCCGGCTAAAGCTAGCTCAAGAAAAGGTGATTAGCCTTTGGACCAGCAACATTCCATTCTCCCCGAGGCGCTACGTTCGCGTGACTCAGTCTCTGTAGACGCAGCTTCTCTCCAGTTCTTATCCACACCTTAATATGCTCTAGAGATCCCTGCTTTTCAGCGATCCTTGGTAATCATGTTTTATGCATTGCAGGTCAGTTCAAAAGTCAAAGAGACCAACTTTATCATGTTTTCACTGGAAATATTTTGGTACATTTACATGTAATATAATAACTGCTAAAATTTAGACTTATATTTATCATATTTATGTTTTGTTTTATTCTGGTTAATCCATTTTGTATCTTTTGTTTTATCTTGCCTTTTCTGAGTTAATTAAAATATTTCAATTATGGAAGCTAGAAGGATGGCTAAGCAGTTTAGAGCGTTTGTTATTCTTTCAAAGGACTTCAGTTCAATTCCTTGTCTTTGTCATGTGGTTGATGACTGCCTGTAGCTCCAGTTCCAGGGGATCCAACGTCCACTTCTGGACTCTGGAGGCATTGGACACGCATGGCATACATTCACACAAACAGAAACACATACACATAAAAATTAATTAGATAACTAATTTGGGAGCTCTTCCCTGGGAAGGAAGGCTCTTTCTCCCACTGGCAGCATTCCTTGGTTGCCTAGTGCTTTGTCTAGAGTGAGGGCCCTGGGAGATAGTTCCCTTCCATGTTAGCTTGTCTGTTGGTGTCAGCCTTGTTCAGGTCACACTAAAGCAGCATGGTGAGATGTCATGAGTGGAGCTTCTCAGACATTTCTAGGTGACACAATCTCACAGCAAACTTCCTGGCCTAGCTCCGAAAATCTTTCCACCCCTTCTGCTTTGACATCTCAAAGCTCACTTCCAGGATGGACCTCCTCCAACAAAGCCACACCTCCTCCAAAAAGGCCACACCCTCTAATCCTTTCCACACAGCTCTAGCAACTGGGGACCAAGTATTGAAATAGATGAGCCCTTGTAGTTCTCCTCTAAGATCCATGAAATCACTAACCCTTGATGGTTGGCAGGTTTCCAGTACCTTGTAGAATAGGTTTTTAAAAGCTGTTGGTTTGGTAAGGAAAGCAGAGAAAAATGTGTAGTGCAATAAAAACAAGGAAAAAAAAGATTCCAAAAATGTTAAACAAAAAAACCCCACTAATTTCTGACCCCCGCTCCCATTTTTTAAAAAACTTCTTATAAAATAATTGGGAGCCTAGTAAATTAAAATAAAATGCTTTTAGTTACTACAAAGGTATGAAAGGCACTTATTGCACTTTTATGTATAAAATGCTATGCCAGTCGTTTTTGTAGTCCATAGGCATAACAGCTCAGTAGGACTATTGTGTTCCTCCCTTGGAAGCTTACATGGTGCCTTCTGGTACTCTGAAAGCTAGTCCTTGGGACTTTCAGGTCAGAATCTGCCCTGATCCTATGGGTCCTTTGTCCTAAGTGCATGGTGTCTATAACAATAGAGATTTATCTTCACCCTCTAGGAAGTAGGCAAGGGCAACAACAATTGTCTGTATGTTTTAGGGATCACTTGGACGGCCGCGACCAACAACTCAAAAGGGGCTTCTCATACCTGGTATTAGATAGTTTATGGCTCTTGGGGGAAGCATTGTCAGCCCAGATTGGAAATTTTTACTTAAACAATATTTATGTATAATATAT
>NC_022032.1:849509-882936 GCF_000317375.1 Microtus ochrogaster | reverse complement strand
ATAATATACATATATGAATTATATAGTGTATATATATACACATACACACACAGGTGTTATACTTAATTATAAGCAGAAAAGAACGTGATTCCTTGTGACTTTTCAGCCATCCTTACTGCTAATTTGCCCTCCTCCGTCTTCTGTAGGGAGCAGGACCCCCTACGTGAGTGAAGACCTAAGCGTTCTATTGACAGTGACATGGCCATGTCAAGGAAATCACAGCCTCAGACTGAGAGACGAATGGCAAAGCATCCTCTGGTATGGATGTTGACACTGCATGAAGAGAATGTCCGCCATAGCTTTTTTCCCACTGATGTTATGGCCTAAAGATTGCTCCTCTACGGAGGCTGTTCCTACCAAGATTAGCTAAACCTGTCCTTGCTCTAGATCTACACCATAAACTCTGCCCCCTTGTTTATCTGTATGTAATAATCCCAACTCTCTATGAAACCCTGTATATAGACACTGATGTTTCCCCAACCAAAAACCCAGACCACTTGTCCCTCACTTTTTTTTAAATTTATTTATTTTTATTTATTTGCCATGAGTGTCCAGTCCCCTGAAGTTACAGACAGTTATGAGTTGCCATTTGGGTGCTGGGAATTGAGTTCAAGCTCTCTGGAAGAGCACCCAGTGCTCTTAACCCCTGAGCCATCTCTCCAGCCCCAACCCTGGCTTTTCTTTATGTCACTTATCTATCTTTCCTTCATTCCCTCACCATGCTGGTCATGTCTGTCCCTGGAGCCATGCTGGACATAGCACTCTTGTGTATTAATCTCTGTCTTCCTCCTTAATTAAAGGCCTCCCTCGCCCTTTTCACACCACTGTAGCCTGCTATTCCTTTCTCTATTGCTCCTCCCCTCCCCACTCACTGATGGCCCCATTTTTCTCCTCTGGTTTCTTCTTTATCTTTCTTAAAGATCCTGCAGACTACCAGACCTTGGCTACCTAGTCTCTGGTGATCGTGAAGAGATGGGATGACACCGGGCAAAATTACCTTTGGCTACCTTACACCCTTTAATGGTCACTTACATTAAATCTTGTATCTGATCTATCAGATAAACTTTTCAGTTCGCACTAAGCTTAGCAGGCCTCTACTCCCCACCACCTCTGAAACTAAATGCTAGGATATCCAAAACCCATAAAAGAGACTTCATCAAATCGTTTAGGCTAGCCAGTATTCCCACCACGTCAATGAATTTGACTATAAAAATGCATGTAGCCTCCTTCATAGTAAAACATGTCTTTGAGGGAAACTTGAATCCATTTGCAGGCCCCATGGTAACTCATATTTGGATCCAAATAAACAACTTTCTACATCTTTTAAAACAGTTTTCTGTCAACAGCCTCCCTTACCCATCACAGTGTGCGTTTATTGTTATGAGTATAATTTAAATAAGACTTTACAGTTACTCTATTATTCTGTGCAGTAGAGACTCAACTATATAAAACCGGCATTTTAATCTCTTACTTTGTGCTTTCCTCCGATGTGTATTCCTGTCTGTCTCATGCCTCTCGAAAGCCGTAGATAACTGGAATGGCAAATACTTGTCACTTCTTTGGCCATTCAGTCAAACTTTTGTCAACCATACTTTAAAACGTGTGTGTTATGAGCTTAAGCTGTAGAAACAAGAAATGAGGGCCAGAGACGTGGCTCAGTGGCTAAGTGGCTCAGTGGCTGCTCTTGCAGAGGACACAGTTTCAGTTCCCAGGATCCACATGGCAGCTCACAACTGTCTGTAACTCCAGTTCCCAGGATGTCCTCTTCTGGCCTCCATGAGCACCAGGCAGTACGTGGCACCAGACAGCATGTGGGCAAAACACTTCATATGCATAAAAAAAGACCTTTAAAAAGAGACAATTTACTTAACGAAGGAATACATCAAAATATTAACTAGCTATTTTTGACTACTGTGATTATATAATTTTAGTTCCTTTATACTGGGCATGCTTCCATTTTTAAAACCGGATGAGTTAGTTGATGTGGGAGTCCCCTCTGTGTGCCGTGATTACCATTGATAAATAAAGGAACTGCTTTGGACCTATAACACAGCTACAGGGGAACAGAGCTAGATGGGGAAAACTAAACAGAATGCTGGGAGAAAAAAGGGCGGAGTCAGAGAGAAGCCATGGAGCCACGGGAGACAGATGCTGGGAACTTTATCCAGTAAGCCACAGCCACATGGCGATATACAGATTAATAGGAATGGGTTAAATTAATATAAGAGTTAGCCAATAAGAAGCTAGAACTAATGGACCAATTAGTGATTTAATTAATACAGTTTATGTGTGATTATTTCAGGTCTAAGCTAGCTGTGCAGCCAGGAACCAACAAGCAGCCTTCTGCCAACAGTTAATTTTTAAGACATTGTTAAGATCCATTTTGAAATGTCATGTGCTCATCATTTTAAACATGTAAAGGAAAAAGAACACACCAAAAAAAAAAGTATGTATTTAAAGCACTGGCTTCCAGGAAAATCTGGATTCTAATGCTGACTTTGCCTTTCTGTGTAGTTTACTTGTCTCATATAACCACAGGATTATGGTTCAACATCTTTGAAGGTAGTTCTAAAAATGAAAAATAGACAGACATGAAAAGCATCCATAGAGTTATTGTTTCTTAGGGCTGACCAGGTGAAAATGTAAGCCTTTCTTGGTAGTAACTAGTCTGCCTTAGCTGGGGCCCAATGTGTGTATTACTATTCAACTGACTGACTGACCCCAACCAGTAAAAACAAACGTTCTCTAAGCGTATATACAAAGGAACAAACTTACCTAGAGGTAAAATGGGTGAATTTCTAATAGGAAAGGGAATTGCTGTCATGTGTTTTGCATACCATATATTTAGTGGATAATATTATTTAAAAGGAGACTATAGTGAGCTAAAAGTGCATATTTGAAACTCCAGAACAACAATTAAAAATAAATAAAATTGAAATAAAGTGAAACAGGCCAATAGAAAATAAAATTGAATCCCCAAAACAGCAAAAGAAGAAATAAAGAGAGCAATACATGAGAAAAATAGAAAATTATAATGAGATAAACTTAATGAGATATTTAAACTTAACCATATTGATGAAGATATTAAACATAACTGATCAAAATATACAGTTAAGAGGAAGAGATTATTGGACTGGCTATGAGTATTAACCAAATACTTCTTATCTACAAGGAATAGATTCTAGATAAAAATATATGGATTGAGTAAATGAATGAGAAAAGATATGCCGGGTAAACACCAGCTACAAGAATAATGGACTGGATCTATTATTATCAAATACAAAATATTAAAGAATTCCAAATAGTACCAGGGATTAAAAAAAAAGATTTTTCATAATAATGAAAGAGTCAATTCATCAATTAGACCAAATAATCACAAGTGTTTGTGAAAATGACTGACGATTAAAAATAGAAACAAAATAAGTAATATTTCAGTTTGCTTTCTATTGCTGTGATAAAAAAAAAAAAAAAACTAACAAAAGCCAACCAGGGAAGGAAAGGGTTTACTTGACTTATACACTTCCACGTCAGGGTCCATAATCGACTTGGAAACTCAAGCAGAAACCTGGAGGCAGGAACTGAAGAAGAGACCGTGGACAAACGCTGCCTACCCGCTGGTTCCCTATGCTCTGCTCTTTATGATGCTTGCCAGGACCACCAGCCAAAGGATGGCACCACCCACAGTGGGCTAACCCCACCCCTACATCAATCATTGATCAAGGAAATGCCTGCAGGTAATCTGATGGCATTTTCCCAACTGAGTTTCCTCTTCCCAGATAATTCTATCTCGTGTAAAATCTACCAAAAAAAAAAAAAAAGAAAAGAAAAAGAAAGGAAAGAAAAGCTAGCACAAGTAATGATACAGAATACTAGAATAGCATCGTCAAAAATATGATATAATTATTATAGGACATTATACCTAATCAAAGCAAATGCTGTGTTACCTGCCAATGCACAAAAATTCAACAACATGGATTATATTGTATATATTAAATATTTAATATGATCTCAACCTCTTAAATTATTGAAATCTCTTATGAGATACAATATATCTAACTTCATTTTGAAAAGATAATTTCTAGAAATCATCTGGAATGATCATCAAATTTTTACAAATCAAACAGCACACAAAGTCAAAAAAGTTACAAGAGAAATAACTTATTGAATGACAAAGAAAGGGAACACACAAGTTTGTAGAATATAGCTAAAACTGTGTATCGAAGAAAACTTGAGAGCACTAAAGGATTGTACTGAAACCGAGTCATGGCTGAGGGTGTAGCTTTGTGGTAGAATTCCAGTATCCCCCTTTATCCCAGAGAAGAAAAATAAGTGTTTGAAATAAATTAAGAATTCACTTAAAATATTTAAAAAGGAAATACGATTTCCATGGTAAGCTAAAGAGAGGAAGTTATAGACAACAGCCATCAATTAGATGGAAAGCAGAAAAACGGAAAATTCAATGAAACTAAGGACTTTGAAATTATTAATAAAATCGATAAAGTTCTAAGAAGATTGACCAGGAAAACAAAAATAAAATAATTATCAGTACAAAGAATGAAAGGGAGCTGTGAAGCCCATGCATATTAAATAACAGTAAAGCTGAATACAGTGGCACACTCGCACTTCCCAGGCACTCTGGAGCCTGGGGCAGGAAAACCATCTGAACCCACAAGTTCCAGGCCAACCCTGACAACAGAGTGGGGGGCACCAATCAATAAGGAAAGCAAGGCAGGTAAAAAGGGCCAGGGATGTAGTTGAGCTGATAGAGCGTTTGCCTAGCGTTCAGAAGGCAGTGCAGAAGCTTGCTGAGGCACACACGGGGAACCCCAGCGTGGTGGGAGCAGGGGAATCTGAAGGTCAAGGTGTCTTTGACTACGTAGTAAACCCAAGACCAGCTGGGACCACGCGAGACTGAGGGAAGAAATGGGAAAGGGAGATGGAGAAAGAGAACGAGAGTAAGAAAAATGAATAACTTCATGCCAATATGTAACTAAAATTTATCAAGGAAAACTATCTTGAAGGACATAAGATAGCCTCAGGAAGGAATGGGTTATTTGTTTTTTGTTGTTATTTTTTATTTATTTATTTATTTTTTTTTTTGCAGTAATGAGAATTGACCCCAGGGTCTGATACAAAGTAGGCAAATATTCAAGCACTAATCCATATTCTCAGCCCCTCTTTAACTTTTTATTTTGATACAGAGTCTTGCTAAGTTACCCAGGCTGGGCTTGAACTTGCTCTGTCATCCAGTCAGGTCATGAATTCTGTAGTCTGAGGCCCAATCCTAATTAGTCTTCTCGATAAAAACACAGGGTCAGATATCGGGGTAAAAGCCGAAGGATCTGAGAAGCAGAGCAACAGCCACCACAGACTTCTAACCTCTTGGAATCCTCAGACCAACAGAGCTGAGATCCTGTCTCCACCCTGCCTTATCAATTCCTGTCTGCATCCGTGTTGTCACTTCCTGTTTCCTCTCTGTACAGACCTCCAGACCTCTATTGTTAACTGGTGGCTGGATCCACCCTCTGATCTCCAGGCAAGCTTTATTTGTCAGAACACAAACAAAATATCACAACAGTGATACTCCCTACCACCATGCCCAGAATCTTATGCTATCAAAGTAATTAAAATTTATAGTTAAGAGCATTCCTCTTACCAGATATGGAGGGATACAACCATAAGTAATCTTAATGTTTGAGATCTTGAGGCAAGAAGACCTTGGATTTGAAGCCTCTTGGGCTATGTAGTGAGACTATGTTCCCAAAGAAAGTAAGGACAAAAAATTGCCAACCTGATACATAAAACAGCTTGATGAGCTAGGAAGATATTGTGTGATGTCAAGTGCAACAAAAACATACAGACGCTGTCCGGTTTCAATGGTGTGAGCTAAGTAGTTCTGTCTGGCTCTGAAACAGAAGGTAGAACAGTGGTCACCAGCAGCAGGGGGAGAGGAGGAAGAAATGAAAAGTTGTTTAATAGTTATAGAAATCTGGCTTTGCAAGACGACAGTGTTGGCTATACAACATTATTAGTGGATTTCAAAGGACTGAATTCTGTACCTAAAGCTGGAGCAGGCAAGTACAGAGACTAGTTTAGCAACCTGGGTCTCAAATGAATTTGGGATACTCACGCACACAAATACACTTTGCCAAACAAAGCACCCAGAAGCCTGTTAGCAACCTAGGACCCCACCTGCATTGAGCTGCATGCACACCTCACTCCTCCCTTTAGCAACCAAAACACACACACACACACACGTAATCCAGTATATTTGGAGACTACAGACAATGGGGCAATCCAGGCTGGACTGGTTTTAGGCTCATACCCGATAAAACAAAACTGTGTTTCCATAAGAACAATTCCTACTTACCACCTTACCTTATGCCTGTGTGTAATTGCTTATCACATGGTTAAAGCCGGATGCTTCATGGGGAGAGACATTTGTAGTGAGCAAAGCTGTGCATCAAATGGAGAAGCACCCAGACTCTGCCCCTGGGAACCAAACGCTTTAGTCTCTTGAAGCCTACAAAAGTAAGCCAATACATAACAAGTGAGGCCCTTGAGTTCTTCGCTCAGTGGCTCACTGTCCATCTAGGCAGTGCATTTCTGGTCTGCATCAACCTATCAGGAAGAGCTGATTTGAATCAAGCTACCCTGCAACTTTTGCAAGTCAGTGTGAGTACTTGTTTCAGTCCTTCGCACAAGAGGCCAAGGACCTAGGAACCCCCGGTTCAGACCCTGGACTGGTAACAAAATGATGAAAATGATAAATTTTATGTTTTTTAATGTTTGTTCACCATAAGTATTTTTTAATCAAAGATATTTCTATATACTAAGGACAAACATCTGGAGACACAAACTGTGTACGATAGTAATATTTACAATTACATCAATAGTTAGGGGAATTCTGATAAAAGGTTTCCATGATGTGTTCACTGAACACTATAAGAGAAATTAGTGAAAAAATAAAGAAAATGGAAAGATTTACCTTCTGTGGGAATAGAAAATACAATGTTGATAGCTTTTATTCCCACTGATCTGTAAAATCAATGCGACCACACTCATAAACCAGAAGGCTTCACTTGTAAAGAACAAACTCATTTGAAAACTGTTATGATAAAGGACACAAAACTGTCCTTTAACTTTGAAAAGGACCAGGATGGACGGATCTATAGGACCCAAGTGCCTTTTGATTTGCGTTTGAAAAATAATTTTCTTAGCATAACGAACTGGTGAACTTGATCATAGCATTTTCAGGTGTGTATTATTGCACTTTACCTTTCCCCACACCTGATGATAGCAGGAGGCCTCATGCAGCGCCCATCCTAGTATCTGTTCTGTTGCTGTGAGAAAATGTGTTGCTTTTATTGGTTAAAGAATAAAGAAATTGCAAGGGGTGGCGCACGCCTTTAATCCCAGCACTCGGGAGGCAGAGGCAGGTGGACCTCTGTGAGTTCGAGGCCAGCCTGGTCTACAGAGCTAGTTCCAGGACAGGCTCCAAAGCCACAGAGAAACCCTGTCTCGAAAAAACAAACAAACAAAAAAAAAGAATAAAGAAATTGCCTTGGCCTGTTGATAGGGCAGAACTTGGGTAGGCAGGGAAAACTGGACTGAATGCTGGGAGGAAAGAAGGCAGAGGGAGAGAAGCCATGAAGCCACTGGAGACAGACATGCTGAAACTTTGCTGGTAGGCCTCGACCTCGTGGTGATGCGCAGATTACTTGAAATGGGTTAAATTAAGATGTAAGAGTTATCCAATAAGAAGCTAGAGCGAATGGGCCAAGCAGTGATTTAATTAATACAGTTTCTGTGTGATTATTTCGGGGCTAAGCAGCTGGGCTCCTACACCCTGACAAAAGACACTTAGTGAAGAAAGAGTTTGTTTTGACTCCCAATGCTAGGTTACAGTTCATAACAACAGAGAAATCTCAGTAATAGGAGTCTGAAAGACCTGGTCACACTATATCCATAATCAGTTTCAGAGAGCAAGGAATGCCCACGTTTAGATGTATTTTATTTATTTATTTATTTCATTTGTTATTTATATATCTTTATAGTTATTTAATTTATTTATTTTTGAGACAGAGTGCCTCTACATAGGCCCAGCTGTCCTAGAACTTACTACATAGACCAGGCTGGCTTGGAATTCACAGAATTCGTCCTACCTCTGCCTGCTGAGTGCTGGGATCAAAGGCACGGACCACCATGCCCTGCTCAAGATACTTTTCCTCCATGCTGTATAATACAGTCTAGAATCCCAGTAGGGATGGTGCAGCTCGCCCTGAGCAGATCTTCCTTCCACAATTGAGATAACAAAGAAATATCAGAAATGCTCAGAGGCCCAACTCCTCAGACCCAAGTAACTCCAGATTTGTCAGGTTGACAATTAACAACACCATTACAAATCTATCCTTTGCCAACTTGAGATCAAAACACATCACTTTTAAACTATTACCGTCTATCTTTTGTCCTCAAAGACTACTGTGTATCTCAAACATAAAATACAGCCCAACTTCAAAGGGCCATGCTGGCAGCAACAATACAAACTGTCTCAACTATGAGCTCCTATAAACAAACAAACCAAAACCACAGCAAGTTATACAGGGCTCAAGAGTTTGGAGCACTTGTTTACTCTTACAGAGGACCTGAATTCAGCTCCCAGCACCCACATGGTAGTTAGCAACTGTTTGTAACTACAGCTCTAGGGGTTCTGGTGGCCTCTTCTGGTCTCTTCAGGCACTAAAATGCACAAGGCACACAGACATACATGCAGGCAAAACACCCATGCATATAAAATAAAAATCAGTCTTTTTAAAAAAAAAAGTTATATACTTCCAACATATAATGTTTCAGAGTAAACATTTCTATTCTTAAATGGAAGATCTGGGCCATAGAGGGGAAACTATCACATCAGAACAAGGAAATCCAACTCTTTCAGCTTCATGTCCAGGATCTGGAATTTATCATGTAACCGACTCACTCCACAAGGCTTGGGTCTCCTGACTCTTCCAGCCCCGCCGCCCTCAGCACACACAAACTCCCTCCTGGGATAACTCTCTTCTGTTCTTTCCGCTCTCCTCAGGCATGCTCCCATGGTTCTGGGATTGCCATTGTAGCTGAGGCTTCAAGTTCACCACTTCAATAAATAGCCCCTCAAAGAGCCTCTACTGGGACTCTGACTATCCCCCACATTGCCTGACATCAGGCTTCTTAGCTGGGGTTTCTATTGCTGTGACAAAACACCATGACCAAAGCAAGTTGAGGAGGAAAGGGTTTCAAAGCATAGTTCATCATCAAAGGAACTCAAACAGGGCAGGAACCTGGAGGCAGGCATTGATGTAGAGACCATAGAGGGTGCTGCTTACTGGATTGCTCCTCATGGCTTGCTCAGCCTGCTTTCTTAGAGAATCCAGGACCACCAGCCTAGGGATGGCACCTCCTCCATCAATCACAGGAAAATGCCCTACAGGTTTGCCTACAGCCTGATCTTATGAAGACATTTTCTTCATTGAGGTTCCTTCCTCTCAGATGGCTTTATCTTGGGTCAAGTTGACATAAAACTAGCCCACACATCAGGTAACTTCTATGAGACCCTCAACCTTACATTCTCCATCTTTGCCCATCTCCCAGTACAGCACAGGAGGTCTCTACAGTCCAGCTCTGTTTATCAACTATAGCTGCCTGAGTACCAGCCTGCCTTGAAATTTCCTCTGCCAAGTGAATTAGTCCACCATCTTTAAATTCAGCTTCACCAAGGTTCTCAAGATATAGACAGATAAGGCCAAATTCCTGGCCAAATTCAGATGAATAGCCCTTATCACAATTCCTGTTAATGTGTTTGTTCCTACCGGAAAGCTCAGAAGCCAGACGCTCCAGAGTCCACATGTCTCTCAGTATTTTTGATTTCTAAGCTCCTATCACAATGGCCTATGAAACTCTGCTCACGGCATTCAAGGGTTTTCTAACCCATAGTTCAAAACTCTTCCATCTTCTTCCCACAAGTCAGTCCAAAGGCTCATACACCACATTTTCATTCTTATACTACCAACTTCACTTCGGGGTACAATTTGGTGTCTATCAGTGAATAGTGCTCTTGTCTTGCCTTATCACTATCCTAGTGCAACAGTTTTCAACCTGTGAGTCTCAACCCTTTTGGGAGGGGTCAAATGACCCTTTCACAGGGGCCACCTAAGGCCATCTGCATATCAGATATTTACATTGCCATCCATAACAGCAGCAAAATTACAGCTATGGAGTAGCAACGAAAATAATTTTATTATGGGGGGGGGGTCACCACACCATGAGGAACTGTATTAAAGGGTCACAGCATTAGGAGTGTTGAGAACCACTGTCATAGAGGATCATTTTATAAACCTGCAGTTCATACAGTAACAACATTTAAAACTGTCTATGTTATATAGTAAGTACTCTGTGCTACGTCTTTAGTATTGTTAGTATTTGCTGTATTTATTTACATATTCACAATAAGTTGTGAGGTTACTTCATTTAAAAAACTTACCTTTATTAATTAATGTATGTGTGTTTGCCTGCATGATTTCATCGTATATTATGTGTGTTTAAGAGCTTGCAGAGGCCAGGAGATGTTGGATCCCCTGGAACTAGAGTTATAAGTGTTTGTCAGCCATTATATGGACACTGGAAACTATCTGTAGCCCTGGCTGTCTTAGAACTAGCTCATAGACCAGGCTGGCCTTGAACTCAGACATCCGTCTGCCTCTGCCTTCCAAGTACTGGGATTAAAGTTGTGCGCCACCACAACTGGCTGTAGTAAGCCCTCTCAACTCCTGGGTTATCTCCAGCTCCCAGCGTTACTCCCCCCACATCTAGTTATTGGCCATCTGAGTTCTCTCTTATGTGAAGATCTTGTTTTACTCTTTTGCCTATTTTCCTTCTGGATTCCTTTTTGTTTCTTTCTTAACATTTCAGGTATTGATACATGTCATAAATACAATTATTCCCCCTGATTTTAAGCATTTCTTTTCACTTTTTTGTTTTTATTTGTTTGTTTGTTATCTCTAGGTGGAATTTTGTTATGTTTGCTTAAGAATGAAGACCCCGCTGCTTTCCCTGGAGGCACCACCTCTTAGTGGGGACCCAGTTAGCTCTTCCATTGCGACCCTCCAACCCCTCCCTTTTGGTCCATCTTTATTCCTTTGTGTCAGCCTCTGATACCTAGAAATACTTTCTACCTGGGACACAGGGAGGCCACACCTGGCTGGAACTCAGGTAGTAATTTCCCCTAAGCTTCCTGTGCTAAGATCTCTTAATTCTCATCCTCAGGCCTTGAGCAGTCTTTTTGCTGGTGTCCCTCCTCCCACCTCAACTCCATGCACTGGAAACCCTAACGCTTGATTCAGACCCAGGATCCCCCTAGCTCTTTCCTCCCTGTCTCCCCAGATATAGTCTTTTTCCTACTGCAACCCACTAGCAAGAACCCCTTCCCCTTCTCCCACTACACCCCCAATCCCCTGGGGACTCTGTCTCTTGGCAAGGACAGGAGCCTCTAACTCGTTCCCACAACTCCTCTTAGCATTTTCTCCTAGCCAATCTCTATTCCTCGCTGCCACCCACTGACCTGCAGAAGCACCCTCTAACGGGGAACCCACAGCCACCACACTTCCCAGAAATCCAGAGAGGGCCACTGAAACCAAGGAATGGAACTCGCACCCAACAAAGACAAGATCAGATAGCCACACCTAGAGTCTCCTCAATCATCATAATTCCAGGCGCCTAGACACCAGCATAAACACACAAACATGAACAACCAAGACGCTATGCCTTCACCAGGCAGATTAAAATTAACTTTTTTAAAAAGTCCAGGTATAAAACTCAGTAACCCTACTATCGTAGATCCCAAGAAAAGTAAATTACCTGAAGAACAAGATAAGGACCCCTAAATAGCAATGCTGACTATGTTCAAGGACCATCGAGGGGATGTGAATTAATTCCCTAATGAAGCCTGAGAAAACAGAAAGAGTGGAATAAAATAATGAAATAAGTCAAGACATGAAAGTAGACATGGAATTACTAAAGACACCCTAAACTGAAATAAAACTGGAAATAAAAATTTTAGGAGGTCAAGCAAAAATCTCGAGGTAAAACTTGCAAACATATTATAAAACATGAGAGAGAAATACCTTGAATACAAGGTAGAAGAAATGGATATCTCAATCAAAGAAAACATTAAATATCAAAAAAGAAAAGAAAAAAAACACAAAAATCCAGGTGTAAAAAAATCCAGTAAATCTGAAACACTATGAAAAGGACAAACCTATAAATAATAAGAATAAAAGAAGGGGGAGAAACCCAGATCAAAGCACAGAAAACACTTTCAGCAAATTTATAGAAGAAAATTTCCCCGACCTAAAGAAGGAGGTGTTACTGGGTGGTGGTGGCACATTCCTTTAATCCCAGCACTTGGGAGGCAGAGGCAGGAGGACCTCTGTGAGTTCGAGGCCAGCCTGGGTCTATGAACCAAGTTTCAGGACAGCCAGAACTGTTACACAGAGAAGCCCTATCTCAAAACCCATTTACAGAAAGGAAACAGGAAGGACATTATATGTAACTATATGTTTTAGTTTCTTCTTTATTGCGGCAAAACACTATGACCAAGGCAACTTATTAAAAAAAAAAACATTTACTTTGGTTTCTGGCTTCTGAGGATTAGAGGAGATGATGACAGAGGGAAGGTTTGGCAGCAGGAATAACTGAGCGCTCACATCTTAATCTGTGAGTAGGAGGAAGAGAGCAGGCAGTGGAGATGGTGCAACCTCAAAGTCCACCCCCACTGACACACTTCCTCCAACAAGGTCACACCCTCACTGTGTAATTTAGGAGGAATGTCCCAAATACAATTAACTCTCTATCCCCCCCAACCCCCCCTTTACACACACCCCTAAGAGAGAAGAGCTGGCCCTGAGGTCACAAGATCAGAACTGTCCCTGTTGTTCACCAACTGCACCTACACCTTACCTGAGCAGCACAGTGGAGCTGGCCCTTGATGGTGTGGTGGTGGGAGAGCCGACCCCGCCCCTTGCTCATTGCTGCAAGGGTCAAATGAGCCAGGGCAATGCTGCAGAGCTTGCTCTGGTGGTGAGGATGGGGGAGAGTTGGCGGGGTTGACCATCCCAGCAACCACTGTTGTTCTTTTGAAAAACTACAACTCCCAGACTCCTCCTGGACTATGGTTACCTGTGCGCGCACCTGTGCGCAGGTATGGGATATCCTCCCCAGATACCCTTGCGCTCCCCGTTAAAAGGCAGGGACACACGAGGCTTTCCCCCCCTCGTTTTGTCTTTCCTCGTGTATCCTGCACGTCCCTCTGCCCTTCTGTGTTTCCCTCCCCCATTAAAGTGGACCCACGTGGGAGCCGCCGTGTCGTGTCTGTGTTTGTTCCGCCGTGTGTGTCTGTCCTGTGCCCCGTGTTCAAGAAGAACACCCCCTGCCTTTATTATTTTTTAAGAAGAACACCCAGCACTCATAGTGTAGCAGAAACCAGAGGCCTTGAACCAGATTCATTGCAGTGAACACTTGCAAGTGAAGATATATGGATAAAAGGGCTTACTGCATGACTCACTGTGCCACACCACAGCTTCCCTGACAAGTTTGCTTTTCTTTTTTTCTCCTAAATATTATTTTATTTGATTGGTGGGGGGGGAGGTTGCAAGAGTAGAAGGCAGATACCAAGGGATGGGAAATGAATGGGATTGAGATGCATGATGTAGAAGACACAAATAATTTAAAAGTTAAATAATAAAAGGATAAAAATAAAGCAGGATGTTTTCTATGGCTAATAAACTGATTGAATAAACAACAAGAGAAAGAAAAATAAAACAAAATTTATAACCTTTATATTAGACTCAACTTAGTTATAGCCATACTTATTTTCTTTAAGTTTTATTTTTGCAATCTTTCTATAACACATTTTAATCTTTTAACTATATTTTTACTCATTTCCATTTTGGAGAAAATCTTTGTGGTATCATACAAAGTCCTTTAGATAAAGTATTTTTAAAAACTTAATGAAAAATATATCTCTTAAATGTTTTGTATTTCCCTCAAAACTTGACAGTTTAGATTCACTTTTTTATTATTATTATTATTATTATTATTATTATAGCACTTGGAAAATGATTTCATAAAGTAATTTTAAATGAAATCTCTGGAGACTATCTAAAACATAGAAAACATATATATGGTATCTTAAATATCTAACAGTTATGGATAAATAAGACACATCAATAGTTTTGTGTGTTTTTTAGGATTTATTTCTTTTATGTGGAGAGAGTTTTGTCTATATGTATATATGTCTATCACGTATGTGCCTGGTACCCATGAAGGGTTGTTTCACACATATCTGTTTGACAATAAGTTTCCTTCCAGGTTTCCCATTCACAATGAAAATCATAAAGACATAATCCTAATATACAATAATGTTCAAGATCTTGGTTTATTAAGATATATTTTGAGTGTGATTATACACACACACGCACACTCTGTCCATGTGTGATCATGGTTTGTTTATTTATTTTACATCATATACTTAGCACAAATTGACTTTTAAAATTGGAACAATCCAGAGAAGATTAGGATGGTTCCTGTGAAAGAATGACATGCAAATATGTAAAACTTTCCATATTTTCTTGTATTATATACAGCGTGAACTCACTAGAATTTTACTCACGTGACCTTTCTTAACCCTCTGAGTATAAATTGTCTGGGGCTCTGAATAAAGTTGGCTAGTGAGTGAAAAGGATGATGGTGGTGGTGATGATGATGCTGTGATAATGACTGATGGTCCTGAATCTTTCTCTGGAACAATTAATGTGAGTATTTAAATTTAAAAAAATTTAGATCTGCATCTAAGCACAATACATACATAATTATACATTTCCGTTCTACAACATGGTCTTTATAGCTTGAGGGTGTAAATGATTGCTCCTACTCCAGGATACATTTTTTATTGAACAATTGCCTTACCTTTAAATAAAAATAACTCATATGCGTGCCTTTAAATGTGCTTTGTTTGTAAATTGATGTATATATAAGAAGAAACATTTTAAAGATTTTAAAGATATTTTGGCCGCTATGGCATTTTTAAGAACAAATAAATGAGCAAAAATAAATGAGCAAATACAGGATAAGACCTTCCTTGTCTACTTCACCACTACCGTATTTATCCACATCTGAAAAAAACAAGCTTAAGTAGTCTTTAATATTTAATATTTTCTTAAATACTAAGGTCATGTCTAAAAGCTGCATTTACCCACAGCAGAGCACTGTCTTTTTGGAAGAATACATCCCACAAATATAATTTTTCATACAGTAGCCATCCATGTTCCCTGATTAAAGGGGCTGCCAGATATTCTGTCACCAGACTCAACAGGTTTAGGACGTTATTCAGGATATCCAAGTGATGTCCCTGGAGCTTTGCTAGACAAGCGTACAAAATGACCCGGTAGGATTCCACTTCTCCTTTGCTTTAGCTGATTTCTCTCACAGAGCTTCCGAGTTCTTGCTCCTTATGCTGGAGTTTGCTGCAGCAAATGCCTGGTTATCCTTCTGCTGAGTTCTGGTACATGGTCCAGTCGGTTGGACAATGGCATTTCACCTTCCTTAACAAAGCTTACGTCATCATTAATAATTTTAAAAAAAGTGTCCTCACTAACTTTGTCTCTTTATGTTCGCCACAGTGTTACACGCTAGCACTTGTTCACATAGCACAACCTCAAAAATGCCGTGCCATCACTAAATGGTTGTCTCATGCTCTGGATCGCAGCCATCTGTTAGGTTTTATTGTGGCCCCTTAGATGGACCCTTCTCCTGGGCACTTTACCTCCTGCCTTTTCCACGTCACCCCGTTTGTCAGCTCGAAGCAGTAAGGAATGATCTGCACCCCTAAGCCCCTAAAAGCATCCTGCTCTTGCACCAACACATCCAAACTGGTTTGAGATGGAGCCTTATGACACAAAAACCAGACCAAAAAGAAATCAGCAATAATCCTCTTCCTGTGGATACTTTTGGTTCCCTCCCACTCTGGCTCCTCTCTTTGCTTGCTGATTTCTTCCTTATGATCCTTATACTTAACACTTTTACCCGGTCCTTTACATGTTTTTCTTATTGGACCCCTCCACCCCTTAAATGATCCACATACGCTCTGCCAGTGGCCCTCACTCTAGGACAGCTCGATGAGGTCCTGATTCATCCACAAGGAAACCTTCTGGGGGCTGTGGCGGAGCCTCCGACTGCAAGGAACTTTTCAGCCCATTCAACCCAGACCAGAAACAATTCCTTACATTAGCCCTCTGTTTTCGCCTCTTCCCTTCCTGCAATGCGCTGCAGACTCTGTTACTTCTGGTAGCTTCCTTTGGTGGAGCCAGTCACTGTGGATCCGTATTCCTCACAAGCTACACCTTTATATAACGACTGAGCCGTTCCCCTCCCTCCACCTTCCTGCGCAATCTCTCGGTCTCACTCAGTCTCTAAAGCACCTGTTTCCAGCATGATGACTTTTCCAAAGTTCCTCTATGTCCTAGAGACCGAGAGCACGTGACAACAACCACAGATTCCACTGAAGCTGTTCAAGTTAAACTCTCCTCTAGCCCGACCTGTGTCCCCTTAGATCCTGTGGACAAAGTCTAAAACTCCTATCATCCCCCCCTTCCACAGGAAGTAGCCAACAAAAGAATTCATTGTCCCCTTATCTTTTATCTGTCCTTGGTGTCTGGAATGAAGGGTTATTGACCTAAAAGCCTCGGGTGGACGGAGAAGCTCTGGACAGGACCACTGACATAACTGATAACACCTGCGGAAGCCTCTGATAACGAGATCCACAAACCAACCCTGCTGGAGTTTCCAGACTGCAGGGGACTGACCTGCAGGTGGAATTTTCCATCCCCGAAGTTCCCCTTTCTCCATCCTACAAAAGCCCACCACCCCGACTCTGCGCATGTGCACACTTCAGGGAGACCCTTCCACTGTTCTCGTTCAGGAACGTTTCTGCGCCTGGAGATGCCTGTCTCCACCTCGGTTCCGCGCGACCTCCATCAGTCCCTATCTAACAAAAATACCTTACATACTTACAAATCCAAATCTAAACCTGAAACATAAACCCTAAATCTGTAGAATTAAATACAACTTGGAGTGCCAGATGGATTCTAAAAATATTCCTCTGAAACAAATTTCTCAAACAAGTTCTTGAGTGTAAAGGAAAAGAAAACAATCCTTTAAATATTCAGGAAAGAATTTAAAAAAAATGAAAGGCTATATGACACCATGTCATATTGTAAAATTCTAACTTTAAATTGTGAACAATATTATAGCCGGTCAGGTTGCTGTTCATGTACAAAATCAATAAGATGTTCTTGAACTTGGAAAAAAAAAATCTTAAAACCATGATGTTAGCCCACAAATCTTGAGTGAGGGTTTTCTAAAACAAAAGGAATTACTGAGTAATTAGAGATGCTATCCGAAAAGGAACACGGTCCTGGGACCGTTACCAGTGGACTGAGGGGTCCTTCATTCTCCTGGAAGAGATGTTTAACAGCAGGGAAGAGCAGCTCCCCCACTCCCTCTTAGAGCTAGCGACGGTCTTTTCCAGCCTTCCAGTCCAAAGAAAAACCGTGGATGGGCAAAACAAAGCCATCCAAAACAGGTCTGGCCCACTAAGGCAGTGGTTCTCAACTTTCCTAAAGCTGCAACCCTTTAATCCAGTTCTTCATGTTAGGGTGACCCCTAATCATAAAATTATTTCATTGCTACTTCATAACTCTAATTTTGCTACAGATATAAATCATAAAATCAATATCTATGCTTTCCAGTGGTCTTAGGGAACCTTTTTGAAAGGGTCCTTCCACCCTCAAAGGGGCTTCGACCCAGAGTTGAGCACAGCTGAGCTAAGGGGAGAAGCAGGCCACCTGTAAACAAAAGGTGGCCTGTACGTAAGGTGCCCTTCCGGTAAGTGTAGACTTGACTGTGTATGACCTCAGCTTGTGAAAGCTACAGAACCCACTCATCTGGGTGTCGCAGAGAATGGGCAGGGTTTGCTTCTGAACCTGAATGGGGAGATCTGAAACTTCTGCACAGGGCAGGGTCATCTAAAGAGACCATGGGATATTTGGGGCTATGGTGATGGCAAGGAGAAGGAAGAGGAGAAAGGAGGGGAGGAGGGAAGAGAGAGGGAAGGAATCTCTTTTATCTTGCAGGATTAAGTCCTTCTGCCTTAGGAGGACTTCTGCAACCACCAACAAGAATTCTAGAAAGAAATGGAAAATAAAGGTTTTGTGTGGTGGCACACCAATATCCTAGCACTTGCAATGCTGAGGCAGGAGAGTTGGTGCAAGTTTGAGGCCAGCCTGTCTTGAAACTACAAAAACAACACTACCACCAACAAAAAAGTAGGAAATAAGTTCACAAGGTCCAAGTATTTTTTTAAACACAATCTTCAGGAAGTTAAACAACTTATATTGACCCATGTATGTCATTCATAGTAGGGTAGGAAATGTTGAAAGGTAGAAACACAGCCATAAGTACTCCTGTCTGGGGGTGGTTAGGGCTAGTAGTCCAGAAAGTTCATTCACACTTAGGAATTGCCTCTGATGTCCTAAGTCAAGGTGTCAACACTTGCTCAGAGAGGTTGGTGGTTGTAGTGGAAAAGGCTGCTTGTCTATTTCCAGCTTCCCAGACCCGAAATAACCACACAGAAACTGTGGTAATTAAATCACTGCTTGGCCTATTAGCTCTAGCTCTTATTGGCTACATCTTAATTTAACCCATCTCCATTAATCTGTGTATTGCCACGTGTTGGTGGCTTACCGGCAAGGTTCCGTCCAGTGTCTGTCTTTGGTGGGGCTACATGACTTCTCCTTGAACCGGTCTTCTTTCTCCCAGCATTCAATTTAGTTTTCCCCGCCTAGCTCTACTCTGCTAAGCCACTGGCCGAAACAGCTTCTTTTTTCTTTTTCTTTTTTTTTTTTTTTGAGTGATGTGGAGAGATAATGATTTTATTAACATTTGAGGGTTATTTTCAATAGCAATCTTCTCTTAGATGCTGGGTATCATAATTTTAAAGAAGAATCTCAAAAATGGATAAGGGATAGTTAAGAAATTTTGATGTGACATCCTTGTCAGATTTATTATATATTTTAATTACAAAATATATACATTTGAGTGTAGAAAACAATATGACTATAGAAGACATGTAAATGAGTGCAAAGACAGACACATTTTATTCTTTGAAAAATGAGATCTTTCTATTTAGCAAGAAGATAATAGAGAAACCAAACTCTAACAGCTTCTTTTTTCATTAACCAATAAAAGCAACACATATACAGAAGGACTTTCTACATCAAGTGGTCTTTGTTTGACTGGCTCATGCTGTCGTTTGAATCTCACATGTTCCCCAGAGGCTCCTGTATTGGAGGTTTGATCCCTAGTTTGGTGCTGTTTGGAGATGGTGGAACTTTACTCCAGTGAGGCATAGTGGAAGGAAGTTAAGCAATAGGGACCCTGCCCTTGGAGGGAAGATGGGGACGTGAGTCCCTCCCTGTTTTTCTCGGCATCTTTGGCCTCTGGGTCAGTTCCTGCCTCCAGGTGGCCCTCTCCTTCTAAACTGCTTTTGGTCATGGTCTTTATCAATAGAAACATAACTGTAACAGTGTCATGTGGAAGACTCCTAATCTAAGGTTGCAGAGACTTCTCTTTACTCATAGCAGTTTTAGTGTTTAAAATTTATTTATTTATTTATATGATTTGTCTATAACTCAAGCCAGGCAAGAATTGAAGAAGGGGCCATGAAGGAACACTGTTTCCTGGCTTGCTGGTCATGTGACACCCACTGTCACGTGACCAGCTGCCTCAGGCTCCTGCCTCTCTAACTTTCCCACCTCACAGTAAGTCCTTTCTTCCCTTCACTGTGTTTGCTGGGTGTTTTGTAGCAGCAACAAGAGAAGTCACTAATGCATCACTAAGCCACACCCCTAGCGACTTTGATTTGTTTGGGACTTTTAAAACAAGGTCTCTCTCACTGTGCAGTCCCAGCTGACCTCTTCAATCTTCTAGAACTGGAAAGACTGGTGTGCCCTACCACACTGGCTTCGTTTTCCATAGAAGCCAAACAGTGCATGGCACTAAAAAGTAAACCAGCACAATAATCAGGCACCGCAGCACATGCCTGTAACCCCTACCACTTGGGACGCTGACATGGGAAGGTCTCAAGTTCAAAGCAAGCCTGATGCACACAGAGTGAGCAAGGCAAGACTGGGGTGTTTAGTGAGACCCTGTCTCAAGAACAAAACAAAACAGCAAGCAAGCAAGTAACAATAAAAACCCTGCACTGTGGTGTCATTCACGACATAGATGCACACCATTTAAGATTGGGCTCATCCGTGCACTGTCTAGCAGAGAGATATTAGGAACATAGCAAAAAATGTCTTTTAGACATACAAAAAAATAACTTAGGGTCCCCACTACACCCAAGGCTGCACCTGCTAACCAGAAACCCAGTGGCATCACTCCCTCAAGACAACAGACACAGTCCTAGAACTTTGTGACACCCACTGGACAGTCTATAAGCAGAGCCCAAGAGCAATGATCTGCTCTGCACATCTGGAGAGAAGCCACCTTGTTCTGCCCTGCAACTGGAGAGTCTCCCTGAAGATCCCACTGTTGAACCAGAGACTATCATGATAGACTGGACCCCATCTCTGGCTAAGATACATCGCACAGGTGGGCAGCCTTGGGAAGATAGGCTTAGGACTAGAGTTAGGAATTCAGAGTGTGAACCTCAGCATAAGTAAATAGAACCCTCAGCGTAATAAATCACACCATGCGCGTCTGCCTTCTTGCCCATGTCAGCTCTCACAGGTAGACTTCCTTCAGCTGGGTTTTCCCACCTGGAAGCACGCTTCACCCGGACACAGCAGTTCCACAAGAAGAGCTGCCTTGGGCATGTCCATGTTTATAGAGGAGAGGAAGAAGAGAGAGATGGGAAATGCGTCAATTGGGGAGGAGCAGGAACTTCCTGGGGGGAGAAAACGGCCATTCCACAGCTGAGTTTATGGGATCACCGGAAGCCACTGGGTCTACTGAGCAAACTCAGGCTGGCTCAGCCAGGCATTTGATTTGAAGGTGTAGAGATGGAGAGGAGCAAGCTCCAGGCCCACTCCTTTTGTTTCACAGAAATAAGCAAAACTTGATTCTCTACATTACCACAACCCGGGCAATCAACCACTTGTATCATTTTAGTAATCTATCCTGAAATTATGCTTTTATATTGTTGAGTGCATGTGTGTAATATTGGTGATGGAACCAGGTTCTTGTACATGCTAGACAACTGGTCTACCACTGAACTACAACCCCAGTCCTTTTATCCTATCTTGTCTTATCCTTTCTTCCCTAACTTGGTGGGTTTTCAATGACATATAGCAAAGGCTGAACACTCTTAGCCATCCCAATCCTTCCTCCCTGTCTCTGTATGTCATGGCAGAGGGTAAGTGCTCTTCTGTATCCGTCTGTCTGTTCACTGAGTATTTAGTGGAGAACACCATTTCCCCAGAATTATTTCAGGTTCTGGAGATTCATTAGTAGGCTGAGAAAAGTTCCCATGTTGAACTAAAACATTATAGCTAACATGTGCTCATGAAGAGTGGCGTAGCTTGATGGTGACATTTCTCCTGGTACTATATTATGTTTTTCCTGTTCCCTATCAGTTCTGTTGTTTGCTCAGTTGTCTTTGTGCCCACGATCTTCTTCTCCCTTCCAATAGGACTGTGTGGCTTCTCTTTACTGTTTCCCATTAGGTCAAACACACAAGGTATCAGTCAATTCTTCCTTTCTCCTCTCTCTCTCTCTCTCTCTCTCTCTCTCTCTCTCTCTCTCTCTCTCTCTCAAAAACCCATGTGGATCACCAGACTCAGGGAATGTGGAGGCAGGCAGATCTCTGTCAGTTCAAGGCCAGCCTGATCTATGCAGTGAGTTCTAGGCCAGTCAGGCTGGGCGTAGGGACACACACCTTTAATCCCAGCCTTTGAGAGGCAGAGGTGGTTGGATCTCTCTGAGTCTGAAGCCAAACCTGGTTAGCATCACAAGTTCCAGGCCATCCAAAGTTACACAGTGTGACACTGTCTCAAGACATCAACAATAAAAAAAAAAAGAAAGAAAGAAAAAACCCAACCACCCCCACAAAAACAAAAACAGGCAAACAAACAAAAACCTATGACGGTTTTAGACACTTTCTTCTCTATGGGTTTGTTTTCATTCCTTGACCTGAACACTCAGGGATTTCTTCAGTTTAGATGTTGATTGCTTTCTCTTCACGATAGATTCCTTCCACCCTTTTTTTCATACCAATCGTATTCCTGGTAGTAAGACAGACTCTGCATTGGTCTTCTGTGTTCTAACTGGATTTTGATTGCTATTGCTGTTTGTTTTTAATTTTACCCCCACCCCGTATCTGCAAACTTCCTAGGCTTAACCTCTGAAAATTTCTTATTCCTTATTATTTTTTCACATTATCTTGTTCTCATTAGTAATATCTTACCATATTTTTCTTTTTCTCTTTCTTTCTTTCTTTCTTTTTTTTTTTTCCGAGACAAGGTTTCTCTTTGTAACAGCCCTGTCTGTCCTGGAACTAGCTCTGTAGACCAGGCTGACCTCAAACTCACAGAAATTTGCCTGATTTTACCTCCCAAGTGTTTATTTTACCATATTTTAATAGATGATGTCTAACTATATTTGCCATTTCTTCTGTTATAATGGACCATTCTGATTTTCTTTTTCTTGAGACACTAAGTGTAATTTATGCTTGGAAAATTCTATGGAATTAATTTCCATAGAATCCTAAGTTTTATTTTCAAATCTTTTGTATAACTGTGGTTATATGACTCATATTCATTTGCATTAATTTCAGCTCTTGTTAGTTTCATCTCCTCCTCTTCTACTTTTCTTTTTCTCCAGTTTAGTGAATAAATACTTAGCTCTGTGTACCCTTAACATGAGAGTTTGGTGAAGTATGGAGCTGGGGTTAGGGGTGCTATATCAATATATTACTATGAAAATTATTACTAAGCTAAGAATAGCCATTCAGGAAAATCAGCTAATACAAAATGTTCCTTAGTCACATCCTATCTTCTATTTATATGTGTGCTGAAATGTGGGCAGAATTGAAATCAGTGAGGAACTGGCAGCCACGGCAGAGAGGAAAGCATTCTTGTCATGATTAAGGAATGCACGGGGCTGCATAGGCACTGATCTATGTGGTCAGCTCTTCAGGACCTCCCACCAGAGGACCGTGTGTGGAGATGGCGATTTAATGCACAGGAATAAGGAAGGGATGTGCATTGAAAATAGAGTGGAGGAGAGCAACATTCCACTCTCACCTCCCACGGGCAATCGGCGTTTAGTCATTCACTATCAACCTGTAATGATGCTGGGAATTGTTTTATTAGAAAGTGTTCAAATACTTCCCACCAAGTGTCTCAAACCCCAAGAAAAGACCACTGAAATTATTAGTTTCTGATATCTCATCTTCTATTTTTATCATCCACAGTGTTCTTGTGATCTTAATTATATGTTTTTAAACAAAAAAGTCTAACAATTCTCTAAATTTCAATCTCTTTTTCTCATAAAATTGGAGAAAAGAGAGGCTTCAGATCAGAATCTGTCTTTTTCCCAACATGATTAGAAAAAAATTCAAGCATACCAAAACTGTGAAAGAAATGTAGGTTCCCACATACTACCCACCTGAACTCTATAATCAGGGATCTCAGTTTTATCAGCTAGAAGTTACATTTTCCTAAGCTTATGAGTGGCATTGAATGGAGTTAATGTTCCACCATAATTGTACAGAAGAATTCTCTGTGCTTCCTATGAGTTCTGTACTATGGCCAATTCCATGAATGCTTTCAAACAAGTCAACACAAGCCAGCTATTAGCTGGGTGGAGGAGCTTCCAAGAGACTTCTTCCCAGCTTAAAGAAACAAAGTTTCAAAGTCATCTGGCTTGCTGCTTAAGTACACCAACAGCTTTCGACTCTTACTTGGATGATAGCTACAGCAGAAACTTAGAACCTTCACAGCTGGGCAACAAGGGAGCATCAGCTACTGCTCTGTCCGGGGAAAGGGACCCAGACTGAGAGAAGGTGGTAACGGGGGTGCACTTCCTCTTAAGGTCAATTTTCCTTACTCCAGGTATACAGCAACTATCAGCCTGGATAGTGCATGTTCTCTCCAAGTTTGCACGACTTTCTCTGCTTTCCAGGGCAGTAAAGCGTTGTAAAGGCTAACACACTAATACAATACCTTTCTTTAAAATGTGTGTGTGTCTCTGTCTCTCTGTCTCTGTCTCTCTCTGTCTCTCTGTCTCTCTCTGTGTGTGTGTGTGTGTGTGTGTGTGTGCGCCTAGGTGTATTATGATCATGCAGGAGCACACAGGGGTCAGAAGAGGGCATCCAATCCCCGAGAACTGGAGATAAAGGTGGTTGGTTGTGTGTCACCATGTGGGTACCGGGTATCATAACCGGGTCCTGTGTAAGAATGAAAAGTGCTCTTAATACTAAGCCATCACTCCCGCCCCAATTCTTTTAAATGTAAGGAAAACAGTGGCAGTCACGTTCATAAGCCAGTTCCGGCTATGGTATGTGATATCTGAGGGCTGACAGTTCGGGTTTTCAGACATGATTTCAAGCCCACACGGTTGCTGCCTTCGCAATCTGAAACTAGGATCACTAGAGAATATAGCTGTCTCTTCCCTTGTAAAATAAGAAAAGTTTCATAGATGAAATAATGTCCATCAAATTCTTAACATAGTTCTCCATGAGGGACACAAGTGTTCAGTAGATGAAATTCAAAATCACTATGCATTAATTGCTAAGGATATTATTTTTAAATTCTTTAATTTCTTTTTAAGCTTTTGTACATGTATATATTTGTATGTTGAGCCTATTCCTTCCACCCTCCCCTCGCTTACCTCTTTTGTCTCCTGTTGGTCACCTTTGTCACCCTAAGGAAACTATTTTTGCCTGTGTAGAAAGATCATCCGTGACACTGGCATTCAAAAGTTCATTATTTGGGCTGGCGAGGTGGTCCATGGGTGGAGGTGCCTGTGTGCAAACCCAAGGACATGAGTTTCCCTCCCAGATCCCAGAAGGGGGCGGGGTGAACTGTCTCCTGAGAGCTGTCCTCTGGCCTCCACGTGTGTTGTGGAGGTGTGTGCATGCACACACACACACAGTAAGATACATTTTTACGTTTATTTTTTTATTTGACTGGATCTCACAATTCCTCCCATATCCTCACCACCTCACTCATCCAACCTCGTGTTCCTTCTCTCTTAAATTCTTTAAAAGTTAAGTATTTTACTGATAATACACCATTTTGTAAGGAGGAAAAAATTGTATCTGCTTAATTTAAAGTCCCTGTGGTTACTTTAATATTACAATAAATAGAGGTGCTATAGTAAAGATCCGAGAACCCCCCCCCAAAAAAAACCCTATGTATTGAAGGTTTGATTCCCAGTTCATGATGTGTTGGAAGGTGACTGAACCAGGAAGAGGAACCTACTGGAAGAAAGCAGAACATCCGAGTGTGTTTTTGAAAAGGGTGTTGGAAGGTAGACCCTGTCCTATCTGTTTTTGCTTCCCACTGTAGTGAAAACAGCGAAAGTAGTGGCTCCTCCACCCCCCAATAGGTTTGGCCACAAGCCTCAAACCAAGAGACCGGGGACCCCAACCTTTGAGACAATCCTTCCCTGCTTACAAACTGTCTCTAGAGGGTGAAAGAACGCTACAGTCTCTGGATTATGCAATCTGCTCCTCAAATCATTGAGGGCTCCTTCCACATCCTATAAGACGAGAAGACAGGTTTTGCTGTATGGTTTGCCTTTGACTACCACCTTTACCTGTCTGAGGGCTAATAGTATTAGTTTATGCCTGCACATTTTCAAGACATATTCAAGTATTAAATAAAGGTTCAGATGCCCTCAAGTGTTCCAAATCCCATTAGACAGAGAGTATTGGGTGCAGCTTTAAGTTTCCTGTTTAAACTTTTGCTTTTGCTTCTACAGATAATGCTTAGTACACCAGGCAAAACTGAAAGCTGAGAGTTTTCGTTTCCCCTGCTCCAGCCGCTTGTCTCACAGCTGCCTAAGCAACCACTTCCTGAAATGCAAATACACGCGTGCGCTCGCACACACCACCCCATACCATACACATCTTCAGTTCGTCCCCAGGAACCGGCTCTTACGGTAGAGAAACTAGCTTCCTCAACTTCTAGTCTCTCTACGGTGGTCCCTTTCTCTTTTTCTTCCAGCGACGTGATTCTGTGTGGCTTTCCTGAGCCCGCTAGCCCCGTACTTAGCAAGAATCTGCGGAACCGCGGCTAGCAGGGCGGACGGGAAGCAGGTGTCCGGCGCCATCGGAGGGCCAGCCGCGTGGGAGCAGCTTGTCCCCGCAGCGCATCCCAGGTGACTCCAGCTCGACTCGCCTCCCCTGGACCGAGGCGTTGAGAAGTACCTTAGAAACCGCACCACCCGTCAGCTGGCTTCAAAACAAAGAGTCCTTTCAGCGGCTTCAGATGCTGGTTCGTCGCCATGGCAACCGACCTCCGCCAGCCTCCTCCCTCCTCCCCTCCGCCCGGCGCCCCGCAGCTGCGTGGGTGGAGGCGCCGCTTTGTCCCCGGGGGCCCGCTTTATTTCCCGCCTTTGTGGTGGACTGGAGAGGAGTCACCCCCGGGAATTCACTGTAGAAATCCCAAGTTTCTTTTCAACCGTCCGGGTTGGGTCCAGAAAAGTCCGTTGCCTCAAGCCCCGCAGCGCCACCTTCCGTGGCGAAGAGCTCACTGCCCAGTCCGCCGCTGCGCAAAAGTAATAGGGGTCTGGCTATTGTCACTATTAGTGGCGCTCAACATTTCAGCAGCTAGAGCTTTCTTGGCTGAAAAAGACAGGATGGTTATGTAAACAATCAGGACGTGTTTTCTGTTTGAGTTTTGTTTTTTTTTTCACCCAGATGCTTCTTATTTTAAATGATTATGTACTTTCAAATATTTTCTATTAACTTTGATGAGTTCCTCAAAATTTACGTTCTCTTTTTCTATTGGGGACCTTTAATTTTTAAATTAAAACTTTAAGGAGCCAGAAAACAATCTTTGACTGCCGTGTGAATTTGGAAGTCTGGGGATCCTTTTAGGTCCACGCATCTATAAGCTGTCTGAGGAATTCTAAAACGGGGACCAATGGGACTTACAAGATCTGCCTGGAAATTAAAAAAAAAAAAAAGTACAGCCTTGGAGCAAAAGATCAAGAGAGAGAAGGCAGAAAGAACAGTGTGCCGAGAAAAATAGGCTGGGGTGCTTGTGCAGAGGAATCTAGCGCTACATATAATGAGTTGTAAGCAGTCACTTTTCAGGTCCGCGGGAGTGGTCATAGATTGCTCAACGTTGTATTTCATACAGGAAGACGCTGAAGAAGAGTGTGAGGCAGCTGCATCACAACGCATTGAGTTGATTTTTAATGAAATTTGAAAACCATTGTCAAATGATAAAAAGGGCCATCTGAAACACTCAGGGAAAATGGAGTGAGCCAAACACAGACAAGAAGTCTGGCGGGTGACTGACAGAGGGAAGTTTTTCTGCTCTTCACTGGCAAATAAAAAACAAACCACATTTGATGAACAGGAAGCAGCCGGGTCTGGCACACTGCAGAGTTTGCAAAGCAGAGGTTTGGGTTTCCCTTCTGAGGGCCATCTTTATCTAAATAACTACTTAGAAAATAGTATGTTACTTGAAAACTTTTTTTTTTTTTGTCCAAGCTGTTTTCTTTCCTCAGGAAAAATTTTCATTTGATGAATATTTCTTCTCTAATTTCAGACAGGGAGTTATGAGGCAATGTCACAAATTGCTCTTTTTATTTTTTAGCTTTGAAATTATTTTTTTTAATTTGCTTTTACAATCCCCCTCCCCCTCCTCCCGGCCCCGCAGGGTGGGTACAGTAAGCTTTATAGACCAAGCCTTTAATCCTAGGACTCGGGAGGCAGAGAGAAGCAGTTTTAAGTTCAAGGCTAGCCAGCTACCCAGAGAAACTGTCTCAAAAAGAAAACAAAATAAAAAGGGGGAATCTTTTTTGCACGTGTGAAGTACGTGTTTGCATTTGTGCGTGGAAGCCTTTGCAGGGGTCAACAAACAACCTTGTTCGAGAAGGGGCCTCTGTATTTTTTTTGTCTGTTTTTTGTTTTGTTGTTATTTTTGTTTGTTTGCAACTGCCAGAGACCTTCTGGAGTCGTGTCTGGATTGGCACTGACATCCCCATAGCTTGCCCTTTTCACACCTTATCTTGCCGAAAGCTCACACCTTTCCGAGACGCAGTGACCCCGGAACACTTTAATGTCATTTCAAAGACCTGTAAAACACCTTTATTTGTCGATCAGGGAACTGAGATTCTGAAAGGAGAAGGGTAGGTTTCTGTCTCTCCTCGTCCCCTCCCTCCCCTATCCCCCCCTCCCCCACCCGCTTTCTGGCTGGCTTGGAACTCCCGGTGTAGCCCAGCCTGGCCTCGAACTCTCAGTGCTTGCCTCCTGAGTGCTGGGATTAAAGATCTGTACTACGCCCGGCCGCAGACGCTTTTTAAGCGCACCTGTGTAATGGAGGGTAGTCCTGATTGGTTGTCTATGACGCATTAAATTAGGTAAATCGTAACCCAGGAATCATTCTACCCTTCCAGTCACTTTCTAGCTTCCTGGAGGCCCCTTGTGACTGGATGGCCGACTGTCTTCATCTTCCAATCAGGGCTTGGAACCATAGGGCTACACCAATTGAAGGTTGCCGGACCTTCAACGAAGGCCAATCGGATGCTAGAACCTAGCAAGCCACCAGCGATCAATCAGAGCTCAGGAGCTGGAGCCGGGGAGCGGCTGGCCAATCAGCGGGCGAGCGGCGAAGAAGAGGCGGGGCCTTCGGGCAAGATGCAGAGCACCGCGCAACTGCGCTGCGGGAGCCCGAGCGGAGCCTGAGACCTGGTCCAAGCTGGTAGGGCTGAGAGCCGGTGGGAAGGGCCGGGTTGGGCGTCGCCCGGGAGAGGTACGGGAGGAGTCGCGGGCTGCAGACACTGTTGGCATGGCAACACAGGTGCGCAGTCCTGGGACCAGGGTCCTTGCTTCTGGACAGTTTTCAGGCTGGAGCCCCTAGGCCCACAGGGCCTCCAATACCCCAGGCGTGCAGGATGCTAGGTTGCCAGGCTGCCACCTCTCCGCTCCCTGCCTTGGCAGCCTGCACACCTGCGGTCCGTGCCTTCCCCTGGGCACTGGGAAAACAAGCTTTAGCAATGGGACTACTTGTGCTAGCTCTCAGTCCCTTCGCCTCAAGGCCACCCCTGGGGTGCAGCGCAGATGCCTCATCCTGGAGCCTGTAGACAAACTGGGGTGTCTCCAGAGATTTTTTTTTTTAAAGTCACCCAACGAAGTGCTTTGTGCACAAATAATTCCGAGACTAGGGTTAGAGTAAATGAGTAAAGGTCACAGTGGTAAAGATTCCAGGGTCCAACTCTGCTCAGTAGAAATAGAATGCATGTCATGTATGCCGTTTCGCATAGGAACCACGATAGGGTAACAATAAGTTAAAATGTGATATATTTTATTTGACTCAAGCATATTGCCAGTATTAGATTAATGGTAAGATATTTAAAATTGTATCTTTCTTTTTCTCACCCAAACTCTCACAATCCCTCTGTATCTTACCAGTTCCACCAGTCACGTTTGACATCCTCAGTGCCCATTTAGATAGTGGCTGCCATATTTGTTTAGTTTCTTTCTTTTTTTTCTTATTTGTTTTGAGACAGGATCTTGCTATGTAAGCTCTTGTTACGTAATGACCCCGGGCTGGCCTCAAACGTGGGATCCTCCTGACTCAGCCCCCAAAGCATTGATATTACAGGCGTGTATTGTACTACTGTGCTGGGTAAAGTGGTATTTAAAAAGAAATTACATGTATTTGTGTGTGTCCGTGTGGGGAGCATGTAGCCAGTTCTCTTTGTTACCTTGCAGGTCTCAGGGAACTGAATTTGTGTTTTTGGGTTTGGTAGCCAGCCTCACCTGCTGAGCTACCAAGCCTGAAATTTGTGTATTTAGTGGATATGATTCAGTCTAAAGATAACTGAGAATATACAACGGAAAAGCAAGATGGCTGATAGATAGTTAGGAGTTCAAGGGAGGGGCTCTTTAGGCTCATATAGTAGCAGGTGTGTCCTGTCCATGGTCTGCAGGCCACATGTGGCCCAGGACAGCTACGAATGTTGTGTGAGCACAATTCTGACACCAGCGTGTAAACTTACTTCAAACATTAGGAGATTTATTTTCCCATTGCGTTTTATAACTCAGTTGTATAGTTCTTGAGAATATGCTTTGTGGGTGACCGCATCGTATTGCGATGTCAGAAGGTTAGACGAGCCTGTGAGAGGACTTGAGCCTGGTCTGGAAGAAAGGGTAAAGTCTTGGACCAATGGAAAATAAGAATATTCTTAGTCCAGTGAAACTGAACTGAGCCTCTTCTTTCTTTTTCAGAGTTGAAAATCGGCCCGATCCAGAGGTTTGTGGGCAGAAAAGGTGTTCCTCTCCCACCAGCAAGCTTCACCATGATTCACAGTCTTTTCTTGATCAACTCCTCCGGAGACATTTTCCTGGAGAAACACTGGAAAAGTGTGGTCAGTCGCTCTGTTTGTGATTACTTTTTTGAGGCCCAGGAGAGGGCCACGGAGGCCGAAAACGTTCCTCCGGTTATCCCCACGCCTCACCACTACCTCTTGAGTGTCTACCGACACAAGATCTTCTTTGTGGCCGTGATTCAGACAGAGGTCCCACCTCTGTTTGTCATTGAATTCCTTCACCGAGTAGTGGACACGTTTCAGGTTTGTAAATGTGGGAAGGTTTATGTGTATAAACTATAACCCATAAAAAAGCCCCTCTCCACCCCAGCCCCTTTGACAGGCTCTCATTCTATAGCCCAGGCTGGCCTGAGCTATATAGCCCAGGCTAAGCTCATATTTGCAGCTGTCCTCCTGCCTCAGTATTTTGGGTGTGGGAGTATTTTTGTAGTCCTGTCTCTGTTGTTTGTAGCTTTGGTTAAGAGCATTTTTAAAAAAATCAAAACTGAACGTTGCTCATTTCCTGTCTGATCTAAGATTCCTGTTTCTGTTCTGTTAGTTGGCTGCAAAGGGACCGATTGGATGCCTCTAAGCCTCTTTCATGGGAGTGTGTGGTGGTTTTAGGTTTGCTCCTACATTTTGCTCACAAATTAGGGTTCAGATATTTTTTTTAATACTGTGACGTTTATGCTAACCATTGTTAGCTACATTGCTTTGAGTTGTAGCCAAAAGTGATGAGTGTAAAGTTTTCTAAAAAGACAAACAGGAAAAGCTAAGTTTATTTTAGCTGTGTCTGGCAGGGGTGAGTTCCACCTTCATTTTGAGTGAGCTGAGTACAGGTAGCATGGGTGCTGCTATGACTTCTCACAGGGCTCCATCTTTGTGCGAATGTGAGGGACGCCATGGTCCTCATTTTGATTTGTAGCTCTAAGGCTGGGGTTCTTAACCTGTGGGTTGTGACCCCTTTAGGGGTCACGTATAAGATACCTTGTATATCAGATATTTACATTACAATTCATAACAGTAATAAAATTACAGTTATGACCTAGCAGCAAAAATCATGTTGTGTTTGGGGGTCACCACAACATGTATTAAAGGTCAAGGTTGAGAAGCACTGCTCTGAGGGAACACGGTAGGGGGAGGTGAGTCATATCAACGTGGAAGTACCACTGCGCACAGATTCTGGATGTCTTGATGCTCCCTCAACTTTAACCTTGTGGCTATGTGCATTACTTGGGCACACAATTAGGAGCAGGACTCTTTGGTTTCACTTCTTTGCCTTGTGAGGTCTGGAGGTAGCCAGGCATAGACACGGATTGTGGAGTTAGGAAAGGGGAGGAGCATGATTGACAGCGACAGAACAAGTCTATTCTGTCCAGGGTGCTCACTCCCACACCACATGACTGGAACTGTTTTCATTGGTAAGAGAATTAAAATACACTTTTGCCTCCAAATACTGTTTTGGAATTCTCATCCCCACGCTAGTGACTTTGCATAGTGAAAACCTAAGGTTGCAAGCCCAGAATATGGAGGAAACAGAAGAATCCAGTAGTTAAGTTGTTCAGCTATTCTACCTGGGCCCTGATGTGATTTCTGTTTACTTTATCCATACACGAATTAACTGTCTTATTGTCATAGTAGTTACTGTATAACTATAAACCAGGAAGTGAGAAAAGTTGTCTACCTAAAACCATAGAGGAGGAGACTTGAGAAATGGCTCATCAGCTAAAAACACTAGCTGACCGGGTGGTGGTGGCACAAGCCTTTTTAATCCCAGCACTCGGAAGGCAGAGGCAGGTGGATCTCTGTGAGTTTGAGGCCAGCCTGGTCTGCAAAGCAGATGCCAGGACAACCAGGACTGCTACACAGAGAAACCCTGTCTCTAAAAACCACACACACACACACACACACACACACACACACACACACACACACACACAAAGCAAAATGAAAAATAGCTCTTTTTCAGAGGGCCCAGGTTTGATTGCCAGCACCCACATACTGGCTCACAGCTGTCTGTAACTTCAGCTCCGGGTGATCTGATGCCCTCTTCTGGCCCGTGGACACTGCATGAACATCATGCATAGCCAGATAATACCTGTACACATGAAAGAAAAATTAGCAACAGCAAAAAATTAAAAGCACAGAGAGGTTTGAGAAGGTAGAAGTCAATGGTAAAAGTGGGCCAGGGTGGAGCTTAGTGTCTAGCTTAATGTTTGTCCTCTTGCGACCATTCTTGAAGACAGTGGAATCTCTGCAGCAGAAGAGCAACTGCTTTTGCTGTGGCGCCTTGCGTTGTAGGGCTCCTTCCTTCCACGTAGTGTTTGATTCATAGAACCTGACGTGAGTGCTTGTTTGTAAAATAAAGTCACTCTTGGGAAAGAAATGTGGTATTTTCTTCCAGTCATGTTCTCGTGTCTTATTTTAGGAGTACATTCTTTATTCTTAGTGAGCTTATCTTGGACCCTCACTGATACTCATTGTCGGCTGTAGTTTAGGCTACATACCATAGAATCGGTTTAGTGGCCAGGTGGTGAGATTATCTGAGGCTTGTCCCGTTGCTCGAGCCGTGAAGGCCCTCAGGAGTGTGAAGAAGGGATGAAGTGCGTGTCTGCAGGCGGCTTCGTGTAGAAGAACGAGGAGGCAGACTGCAGCTCAGCGGTCAGAACTGTGCCTGGGTGAACAGGATGTCTCAGCTGCACACTCCCCCCACTCAGTGAGCTGGACCCCATCTCAGAGGCCCTGTGCGAGCCGGGCCTGGCACTTTGGGAAGCATGCATTCACT
>NC_022032.1:840445-849249 GCF_000317375.1 Microtus ochrogaster | reverse complement strand
TTCATTGACTGAACACACACCTGGAACGTACATTGACTAAACACATACCTGAAACATACATCTACTGAACACGTACCTTTCTGCCCTAGTCACTGTCACCCTCATACTTGCCATGTTTGGTGATCACAAGTTTCTCACACATCCACATAGCGGTACCCACATTATACTGTTAAATCAAGACCTAAGTAAGTTGACGAGTGACAAGATGATAGCCCAGGAGTCCCTAGGCTTGGTCCAGAGCACTGAAGAGAGAGGAAGGGAGAATAGTGTAATCTAGGTCTTCGGTGCTTTTCCCAGATAATCTGGATGTGAGGTCAGCCCTTTAAGTCAATGACGGACTTTGGAGAATCCCACCCCCGGGGATGCTCTGCGCAGGCCTTCTGCAGGGTTAGCACAGCTCTCCTCATCATCCTTTTCTGAATGAATTTCAAGAAAGTGCACAGCAGAAGGATAAAAAGGTTTTGTGTATATTTCCACATTACATAGCTCATAACTTTTGTAGATGAGCATATCTAGTTTAGATTAAGGGTTTTTTTTATATTTTATCAAGTGAGAAAATCAATGCAAAGAGCTTGCCTTCCTCTGGTTTGTAGATGAAGCTCCTGACATCACGGGTACCATAAGCCTGTCCTGGGCTGTTATCCCCAAGCCCAGGAGGTCAAAGGCTCTACCCAGTTCTCTCCTGAGAAAATGTCCTGGACACACTGGTTAGACACCATGGACAGGCGAGTCCTCCCTCTCAGGAATATTGTTTTATTTTCTCCTACAGCCCGGGTGATGAATACATTTGTTTTGTCTTCACTAGGACTATTTTGGAGTCTGTTCAGAGCCAGTAATCAAAGACAATGTGGTTGTGGTCTACGAGGTATTGGAAGAGATGCTGGACAATGGATTCCCCTTGGCTACTGAGTCCAACATCCTCAAAGAACTGATAAAGCCCCCCACCATTCTCCGGACGGTGGTCAACACCATCACAGGTGAGAGCGGTTTGTGGGTGTGGGTGAAACTGCAGGGGGTCGGTGCTCCCCCCAAGCCCTGGCATCTCCGAATCCTTGATAATCCCATTTTACCTTTCGTGTGTTGTGAGTCTAACCTAAATTATAGTCGAATGTGGAAAGTACTTCAATTTTTGTATAGCTCCTAGTGATAGAGCACTTAACATGTAATGCCAGTTCTGGGGAAAAAAACATATTTAACAGATTTTATCCAGATTAAAGGGGAAAATATGTAGTATGGAAACCTCAGAAACACAGAGAAACACAAGAAGAACATGAAAATCTCTAACTTTACCTAATATATATATATACATATATATATTATGTGTATATATTTATATTTCTGTCTTCTAGACAGATGAATGATGAGTAGATAGAATACATTCTAATGTAAATTTTATGTATATTAAATTTGTTTTGCCTGCATGAATGTTTGCACCTCTTGTGCATACTCTTGTGTGTTCCCTGGGGAGGCCAGAAGAGGGCATCTAATCTCCTGAAACTGGAGTTGCAGACAGTTGTGAGGTGCCATGTGGGTGCTGGAAATTGAAACCCTGTCCTCTGTAAGAACAGCCAGTGCTCTTAACTGAACCATCTCCAGCACTCATATAGAATACTTGTAAATAACGTGTATTTTTTCAATCATGCCTCTTAATAATGTTTTATGAACATCTAATTGTGATATTCTGACATGATTGTTATGACTGGTGTTCTATGTTAGATGGACCGTGACATATTTGTCTAGCCCCTATTTATGATGTTCATGTTAGTTTGTTTTTTTTAATCCTTTCAAACACAAAGGATACTTTTTTTAAAATATTTATTTATTTATTATGTATACAACATTCCGCCTCCATGTATGCCTGCAGGCCAGAAGAGGCCACCAGACCTCATTACAGATGGTTGTGAGCCACCATGTGGTTGCTGGGAATTGAACTCAGCACCTCTGGAAGAGCAGGCAATGCCCTTAACCACTGAGCCATCTCTCCAGCCCACACAAAGGATTCTTATGTTTGAGTCTTCTCTACTCAGTTCTGGAAATGCAGGAGCCAAACTGGGGGGTTTTAGAGATTGCCACACACCAGAATAGAAAAAGTCCTGGCAGCCTTTGCTTCCCATTGCCGCTTCGATCCGCTGTCATCTTGATGCACTGCTAACTTTTGGGATGTGAGCCACTAGATACACACTCACTTGCTGTTACTGCATCAGTGTGGGCTTTTCCCTCTGTCGTGACTTGCTTTTTTGTGCCCTTTGTTCATTTTTTATTGAGAGGTTTTTGTCTCTTTCAACACCACCTTTCAACAGCCTGTCCTTGGTGGTTGCCCTCTGCTAGCTAGCAGGCTCTGCTTTGAGAGCCACCTCCTCCATGGTCCTCCTAGCCTGTGACTTCCACTTAGCTTTTCATTGCATTTGCTGAGCCACAGTGCAATGTTTGGTTTGGTGAAACCATCATCGTGATTCATTACATTTTACACGCTTAGTCTCATTTAATAATGTAAATGGGAGTTTCAGAGAATTTGGCGGACTAATTTTTGAAAATACAAGCATGAAGAGTAGCAAGACAGCTTTGTGAGGGCGTTACAGAAGGGTTGGTCTGCCCAGTCAGCCGTCAAGATGCATTAAGTTCCTGTGGCTCACAAGACAGAAACTCAGAGTCACCACGTTGGAAGAGACAGGACAGATTGGCGATTTCTTTAAAGGAAAGTGAGAGAAAAGGTGTCAGATATGTGCAGTGCTGTTTTGATGATTTAAAGAACGTAGTACTTACTGGCCTATGTTGTATTTTTTGCAATATTCTGAGTTTAGTTTAAACTTAAATTTTTTACATTTGCTTTGTTAGAAAGTTTTTACAGCCTCGTTCTCCCTCAGCAGTAGAAAATTTCCTCCGAGACCCTCGTTTTGAAAAGCTGGAATGTTTTACGCATGTGCCAACTATACATGCATTTAGGAGTTCTTTAGAGTAAAAAGATAAAGGCAGAGGGAAAAGGAAATAGGGTTTAAATGAGTGACAGTCATCAGTTCACTCTAAAATGAGCTTTGATGTCTGTGACAGCAGGGTAGCAAGGAAATGATGCCCAACTGCATGCAAGGATAGGGCAGGATCTGGCTGCACCAGCTGCAGGGATGGGGCAGGATCTGGCTGCACCAGCTGCAGGGATGGGGCAGGATCTGGCTGCACCAGCTGCAGGGATGGGGCAGGATCTGGCTGCACCAGCTACAGGGGTAGGGCAGGTTCTGGCTGCACCACTTGCAGGGATAGGGCGGGATCTGGCTGCACCAGCTGCAGGGGTAAGGCGGAATCTGGCTGCAGCAGCTGCAGGGATAGGGTGGGATCTGGCTGCACCAGCTGCAGGGGTAAGGCGGAATCTGGCTGCACCAGCTGCAGGGATAGGGTGGGATCTGGCTGCACCAGCTGCAGGGGTAAGGTGGAATCTGACTGCACCAGCTGCAGGGATAGGGCAGAATCTGGCTACACCACCTGCAGGGGTAAGGCGGAATCTGGCTGCAGCAGCTGCAGGGATAGGGTGGGATCTGGCTACACCACCTGCAGGGGTAGGGCAGGATCTGGCTG
The DNA here is from genome assembly GCF_000317375.1 of Microtus ochrogaster. Lineage (NCBI taxonomy): Eukaryota > Metazoa > Chordata > Mammalia > Rodentia > Cricetidae > Microtus > Microtus ochrogaster. The sequence goes on along the minus strand of NC_022032.1, from coordinate 845,682 downwards.
CACCAGCTGCAGGGATGGGGCAGGATCTGGCTGCTTTCTCGTCTCTTCAGTGTTGGAATAAGGCAGATCCTGTTGATGTAAACACTTCCCCCTTCTATTACTGTCCCTGCGAACCTGCCTTAAACTAGAATCCTGTTTCACTGATGGTGACATTGTGTCTGTGTATAGGTGCCCAGCACTACAGAAACACTGTACCGTATTTAAGCTGTTGTAGAATTTGAGATCTGTCAGTTCTCATTGTCTCCAAACCAAAATATGATATCCGCTTCTCAGGTGGCTTCCTTTAAGCCTGCCCTCGAGGCAGCAGACCAGATGGCGACAATGGATTTTAAAATTAGACCAGGCTGTCCTACATAGGAGACGTGAAAGGCTCATCTTCCAGTTGGCGTCTCATGAGTAACAAGACCATGGAAACTTTGAGGGGAATGTCCTTAGGTTGTTAGATGAGAGTTGGCATTAAAATACCGATTTGATTTTGGTCACCCGTGTTAATTGTCTCAGGAAGCACCAATGTGGGAGACCAGCTCCCAACGGGGCAGCTTTCGGTGGTGCCTTGGCGACGGACGGGGGTGAAGTATACCAACAACGAGGCCTACTTCGATGTGGTTGAAGAGATAGACGCCATCATCGACAAGTCAGGTGGGTGCTGTGAAGTGTCTCTCTGAGTGCAGAGAGAGGGGCTGCTTTCCCTGAGTGGATGGGATGACGCAGTCAAGTCTCTCACACAGAGGGGCCGCTTTCCCTGAGTGGATGGGGTGATGCAGCCGAGTCTCTCACACTCTGCCTTTTGTGGAGCTTCTCTTGAAGGAGAAAGAGGAGTAGTGGGGCTGAGAATTGCAGCAAGGCTCAGGGTGGGGAAGGGGGACACCGAGTAACAAGGCCGAGCATGGCAGTGCATAACCATCAGTGAACTGAGACTGGAGGATCAAGATTTCCAGGCCATCTGGGGCTATGCAGCCAGATGCTGTTTCAAGAGACCAGGAAAGAGATGGGGGAGGGGGAAGAAGTACAACGTGCGCTCCTGTTGGTTAGATCTTCTATGTGAAAGTATTAGGTTCCCAGGTCCGGAGGCAGAACTAGTCACAGTGACAAGGTTCTATCCTGTTGTTTGTAAAGAGAAGCAGGCGTCCTGGGGCTGAGGACTCGGGAGTGTGTCACATTCTCGCACTGACGGTGCGGAAGACTGATCATGTTAACACCACATGACAGACACGGGCTGTCAGTCTGTGGCGTGGAAAGGTGGTGCCAGTGAAGAAAGTGCAGGCAGATGGACCTCTGTGCAGAGGCAACACAGAGTGAGCTGACGATGTCCTCAGCGCTGCAGCAGGGCTCACAGAAGACAAGCTGGATTGAGGAGCACGAGAAGATCATAAAGAATGAGACTTTAAACTAGGCCATCACAGCATGTCTGCATATTAACACAGAGGAGAAATCACCCAACTGTCCACTAACAACAGCAACAAAGGACCAATAAGTCTTGATGTGGTCACCGAGCAGAGTAAAAAAAGAAAACAGTAAATTACTGATCCACCATCAACATGTCTCTTACACTGTTGATAAAAAAAAGTCAGACACATATGTTATCATTTCTAGTAATTTCATTTAGAGACACCTCAAAGCAGGTGACTTTAAGGCGATAGAACTTATAATTAGAGGGAGGAGGGTATCATCAGCTAGGAAGGACAAGAGGCACATCTATGTTAAAAAATGCACTGACCTCTAAGGTTTTTACATATTGATATTTTATATCGCTGCATTTGTTTTAAGTTGACACTAGGAAGAAGGTTCAGCGGTTAGTGTCTTGGGTGATCCTCTGCTGGGTTCAGTTCCCAAAACTCACCTTGCAGAAACAGCAAGTGTGGGGCTAGCCTGAACTACAAGGAATAGGATTTAACAAACATGGCAAGAGCAGAGTGGGAGGAGGCTGCGTGTACCTGGCTCAGGCAGGAGATGGAGAGTGCCACCACAGAGGACAGAAATGGGAGCCATCAGGGAGTAGTTAGAAGATGAAAAAAACATGATCACAATATATTGTGTAGAAACAATTTTTTTCCAATTAAAAAACAATGCATATCATTGGGTGTGATGAAGACAGAAGCCTTGGGGAAGGCTGGTCCAGGCTTGAGTACACATGTGGTATGTTAGAACATGCAGAGACCTGAAGGTGCTGAGGAAGAGGAGCAAGGGACAGAACGGGAGGGGAGGGGTGGGAGGGTGGGAAGGAGGGAGGACGGGTTGTTTGTAGCGGGAGAAGACGGAAGAGGGGTGGACAGACCTGTAGGTGAAGACATGGACCCCCTGAGATGGTGGCTGGGCTCCCAGAGAGCAGCTCCTGCTAACGGATCTTCGGAAGCACTGGTTAGTGCTGGAGCTCTGCGGCTCTGGCACTGGAGGGAAAACCCTTCTAGGCTCCTAATCTGTCACTGGTCTCTGTCTCCACACTTTCATCAGAGTTCTTAGACTTGAGCTTGGATGATGGATAGATGAACTGGGTGGCCAGATGGAAGAGAGGCAGGCGGGCGAGCAGGAGGGAGGACAGAGAGAGAAGCAGGAGGGACACAGTCTTCTGTGGTCTCCAGCATTCCTTCGGCTTTCCTCTTAGGTTCCACGGTCACCGCTGAGATCCAGGGAGTGATTGATGCCTGTGTTAAGTTGACCGGGATGCCAGACCTCACTCTGTCCTTCATGGTAACGTCCAGAGCTGTTGTTAACCTTGTTGGCTTGGGAAATGAGATGTTTCTCCAGAGTGGTGAGAATGGAATAGCACGGGCAGTAATCAGGGTGGTTATGAAGTCCACACCAGGCTTTGGATGCTTGATGCTTGTATGTGCTCAGTGAAAATGTCGTCGAATTGTTTACTCCCACTTTGTGTTCTTCCCCGCCTGGTTCTGCAGAACCCTAGGTTGCTGGACGATGTTAGCTTCCATCCCTGTGTCCGGTTCAAGCGCTGGGAATCTGAGCGCATCCTCTCCTTCATTCCTCCTGATGGCAACTTCCGCCTGCTCTCCTACCACGTCAGTGCACAGAAGTAAGCAGCGACGAGGAACAGACTCCGTGTCCGTGGCAGCTATGCCTGCAGTGGTTAGCTCCCGGGTCCATCTCCCTGGTTTTAGGTTCCAGCTCCTTGGGTTGCTAACTGTGTCAGCACAGTGAGCTGCTTTCCCACTCCCTCTGTTTCTTTTCTGGGGACAGTGAGTGTCTTTCTATGAGGACGGAGTGCACAGTGCTTCACCCAGAGCAAGGGGTCTCCGAGGCTGCCATTACTACTTTCTGTGGTGGTGTCTGCTGAATCAGTCTTGCTCTCTTAGTCCAGGCTGGCTTTGAACTTGCAATCCTCCTAGCTTACAGGTGTGGGCCAGTAGCATAGCAACTGCTTTCTGTTGTTGCTGCCTTCAAAAGAAAGTTTTCCTCAGAGTATCAGCACGTCAGTATTAAATCCCCTGACATCCAAAAGACAGTTAATGGTGCCTCGAAAGAGTGTTGAATGCATTCAAAGGGTGTTTCCTTTGTTCCAAATTTTTGATTATTTATTTTATTTCATGTGTATGAGGGTTTCACTTATATATGTATGTATGCATGTATGTATGTATGTATACATGTACATTACATGTATGCCTGGTGCCTACAGAGGTCAGAAGAAGGGGTCTGACATACTGGAACTGGAGTTATGGACAGTTGCGAGCCGCCACAAGGGTGCTGGGAAATAAACCTGGTCCTTGCCAAAACAGCAGGTGCTGCCAATCACTGAGCCATCCCTCCAACCCTGGGTGCTTTCTCTTTGAAGAGAGCGTTTTGTCTCTTTTGCAGCCTGGTTGCGATTCCAGTCTATGTCAAGCATAGCATCAGCTTCCGGGACAGTAGCTCACTTGGACGCTTTGAAATCACAGTGGGACCCAAGCAGAGCATGGGAAAGACAGTAGAAGGTGTGACTGTCACTAGCCAGATGCCCAAGGGAGTCCTGAACATGAGCCTCACTCCATCCCAGGGGACACACACGTTTGACCCCGTGACGAAGGTAAGGAGCTGGGCATCGAATCACCTTCAATACAGGCTGTATACCTGGTTGGAAGGCAGGATTAGTCAAAGGGACTTGGTTCTAAAGATCTTTGACAGAGGGTTCTCAATGGAACGCGCCCCTCCGTCAGAGGTGGCTCATAGTATGGAATCAGATGCCTGGAGGTTAGAGCTCTGAGTTCAGATGGAAACACCATAAGAAACCCACTTCTATGTGTTTTCTTCCAAGATGCTGTCTTGGGATGTAGGCAAAATAAACCCACAAAAGCTACCAAGTTTGAAGGGGACAATGAGTCTTCAGGTTGGAGCTTCTAAACCAGATGAGAACCCCACAATTAACCTGCAGTTTAAGATCCAGCAGCTGGCTATTTCTGGTGAGTGACATATCTCGGGTGTCTCTTAGAGGGGTAGAAATGGTGTCTATCGCCAGGTGCAGACCTCAGCATCTTCTGGGGCTTCCTGACGATGGGTCACACTGGGTCTGGTTATATTACCCAGTATGGAATCCTTAGTGAGATCTTTCCCGGCTCAGACTGCTTAGAAGGTAACATGAAGACCCCAAGTCAGAACGTCTGGGGCCCAGGGAGAGATGGGCTGCCGGAGGCCTTTGGAGGCCATTGTTGGATCGCACTAGAGCTGTTGACTTGAACTTCCCAAGGTCTTCAGTGTGAGGACTTCTCCGTTCTTCAGGAATGGGAAGACGTGAGCTACACAGCTCTCCAGCTTCAGCTGTTATTCATACTGTCTTTAGTTTGGCCACACTTAGCAAGGTGATAATAGATTGCATTTTCTGGATATTCGTTATGTCCCATTTACCCCTAAGCATTTTTATTGTTGTTTAACTTTTAGAATAGCCTTCTGAAAACCTTAGAAAGAAATGAGGTTTATCTTTAGAGAATACTCTAGTTCTCTTTACTAAAAGACTGTAGCATAGGTGATTAAAGTTAAGTGATACGTTCTTTCTCCTGAACCACTTAACAGGCCATAAAGCTATCGGCAGAGTGACTTCAGTCTGCCGAGACTAGGGAGCCTTCGTTGATCAATTCATGTCCATTCATTATTCACTAATGCTGTGATCATTCACTCAGTCCAATAACTTGAGCAAGACACAGTGTTATTTGTCTGCATCCTCACTGCCATCTGCTCGACTCTCTGCCCCTGCCACCGAGAGGAGGTCTTCCCCCAGGAGAGCTGTTTGCTGACGTAATCTTTGCTGCAAATGT